>NW_027507789.1:15097925-15290966 GCF_037356315.1 Lithobates pipiens
AGGAGTGCGTCCGAAATCGGAAATCCCATCCCCATAATTCATAGACGTGAAAAGATCGCATAGATTTTGGTGCGGAGAATAAGCGCATTGTGCCCGGCAAGCAGTGGGTGGCGCTACGACTCCTTGGAAACATCAGTGATTGCAACATAAGAGATTGTTAACTACAACTTGCAACACTTTGTCATATGATTTACTTTGTAGCAATAGTTGACTGTGGGTGGGGGGGGGGGGCTCGTTTCTAGGGCGACATGCGGTGCATTCTACCCCGGCCTGCGTTTCCAGAGCGTCTAAATGCGCTTCATATTTCTCACCATGATACACATGTTTCTAGGGCGACATGCGGTGCATTCTACCCCGGCCTGCGTTTCCAGAGCGTCTAAATGCGCTTCGTATTTCTCACCATGATACACATGTAATCGCCGCGTTGATGTGTTCACGCCAAATGCATTGTAGGAAATGAATCTGCATGGTGGCAGACGAATCGCGCCCGGGCCACGGCGTGCAAAGACTCGCTTCACCACAAAAGTTGCAAGCTTTTCCCAAGATGCACTGAAACGCGTTGCTCTGTAGCAGGCCTTCATTCTTAAGGTCGCCCCCCATGCGTGTCTTCCGCAGCATCCTGCTGCTCATTGTTATTATTATTATTATAATAAAGGATTCATATAGATTGTGCCACAATTTTACAAAACGGGTCAGGGCTTCTTTTGCCACCATTTCCATTGAAATGAATGGACTGCTCTAGACGCGACGCATGCGCGTGGGAGGTAAAGGAAGGCAAAGACTGCAGGAGAACAAAGTGGTAGTTAAAGTGTGTCTGAATTAGAGCTGCACGATTCTAGGAAAAAAAAAAAAAATTAGAATCACGATATTTTTGCTTAGAATAAAGATGGCGATTCTCTCACGATTCTCGCGGCGTTACGTCATCTTTCACATTATACAAAAAAATTGAGCTAACTTTTAGTTTCGTTTTTTTAAAATTCATTAAAGTGTATTTTTTTCCCCCCAAAAAATTGCATTAGAAAGAACGAGTGACGTAAAATATTGCAACAACCGCCATTTTTTTATCTAGAAAAAAATATTATATATAAATATATATATATATGTAGATAGAGATATAGATATATATATACAGGTAGGGCCATAAATATTTGGACAGTGACACAAGTTTTGTTATTTTAGCTGTTTACAAAAACATGTTCAGAAATACAATTATATATATAATATGGGCTGAAAGTGCACACTCCCAGCTGCAATATGAGAGTTTCCACATCCAAATCGGAGAAAGGGTTTAGGAATCATAGCTCTGTAATGCATAGCCTCCTCTTTTTCAGGCCGGGTTCACACCACAGCGATGCGGGAACGCCGCGAATCCGCGGCGTTTTCCCGCATCGCACACCTCCCGCCGGCAGTTCACACTGCCCTATGCGGACGGCTGGGAGTGTCAATGATATGTTAATGACACCCCCAGATCCGTCCGCATATCGCAGTGCGATCTGCCGACTCGCACAGGAATCGGATCGCATGGTGTGAACACCCATGCGATCCGATTCTGTTGCGGACCAAAAAAAGGGTCCCGTGCGAGTTTGCTGCGGGAGCGATGCGAATTCAGCCATACTATCTGTATGGCTGAACTCGCATCGCTACGGAGATCGGATGTGATTTGCGGTGCGAATCACATCCGGATCTCCCCCCGCAGCAGTGTGAACCCAGCCTGAAAGTGCACACTCCCAGCTGCAATATGAGAGTTTCCACATCCAAATCGGAGAAAGGGTTTAGGAATCATAGCTCTGTAATGCATAGCCTCCTCTTTTTCAAGGGACCAAAAGTAATTGGACAATGGACTCTAAGGGCTGCAATTAACTCCTGAAGGCGTCTACCTCGTTAACCTGTAATCAATGAAGTAGTTAAAAGGGTCTGGGGTTGATTCCAGGTGTGTGGTTTTGCATTTGGAAGCTGTTGCTGTGACCAGACAACATGCGGTCAAAGGAACTCTCAATTGAGGTGAAGCAGAACATCCTGAGGCTGAAAAAAAAGAAAAAATCCATCAGAGAGATAGCAGACATGCTTGGAGTAGCAAAATCAACAGTCGGGTACATTCTGAGAAAAAAGGAATTGACTGGTGAGCTTGGGAACTCAAAAAGGGCTGGGCGTCCACGGAAGACAACAGTGGTGGATGATCGCCGCATACTTTCTTTGGTGAAGAAGAACCCGTTCACAACATCAACTGAAGTCCAGAACACTCTCAGGGAAGTAGGTGTATCTGTCTCTAAGTCAACAGTAAAGAGAAGACTCCATGAAAGTAAATACAAAGGGTTCACATGTAGATGCAAACCATTCATCAATTCCAAAAATAGACAGGCCAGAGTTAAATTTGCCCAAAAACACCTCAAGAAGCCAGCTCAGTTCTGAAAAAGTATTCTATGGACAGATGAGACAAAGATCAACCTGTACCGGAATGATGGGAAGAAAAAAAAGTTTGGAGAAGAAAGGGAACGGCACATGATCCAAGGCACACCACATCCTCTGTAAAACATGGTGGAGGCAACGTGATGGCATGGGCATGCATGGCTTTCAATGGCACTGGGTCACTTGTGTTTATTGATGACATAACAGCAGACAAGAGTAGCCGGATGAATTCTGAAGTGTATCGGGATATACTTTCAGCCCAGATTCAGCCAAATGGTGCAAAGTTGATCGGAACGGCGCTTCATAGTACAGATGGACAATGACCCCCAAGCATACAGCCAAAGCTACCCAGGAGTTCATGAGTGCAAAAAAAAGTGGAACATTCTGCAATGGCCAAGTCAATCACCAGATCTTAACCCAATTGAGCATGCATTTCACTTGCTCAAATCCAGACTTAAGACGGAAAGACCCACAAACAAGCAAGACCTGAAGGCTGCGGCTGGAAAGGCCTGGCAAAGCATTAAGAAGGAGGAAACCCAGCGTTTGGTGATGTCCATGGATTCCAGACTTAAAGGGGTTGTAAAGGTAAATTTTTTATTTTCTACATAGGTTCCTTTAAGCTACTGCATTGTTGGTTCACTTATCTTTTCCTTCGATTTCCCTTCTAAGGGCCGGTTCACACAGCGATGCGCGGCGAGGCGTCTCCGACTTACCTCGCCGCGACCTGCGGGGAGCTCAGCGGCGACTTGCAGAGGACTTCTGTATAGAAGTCAATGCAAGTCGCCCCCGAAGTCGCCCCGAAGTAGTACAGGAACCTTTTTTCTGAGTCGGAGCGACTCGAGTCGCTCCTCTCAGAACGGTTCCATAGTACTGAATGGGGGCGACTTGCGGGAGCGAGGCGAGGCGAGCCGTGTCGCCTCGCCTCGCCTCGCTGTGTGAACCGGCCCTAAATGTTTTTTTTTCTTTGTTTTCTTTGTCTGAATTTCTCACTTCCTGTTCCTCCTCAGTAAGCTGTTCTGGCTGACTAACCACCGCTCGGATGATGGTGAGAAGTTTACTGAGGAGAAACAGGAAGTGAGATATTCAGACAAAGAAAAAAAAAACATTTAGAAGGGAAATCAAAGGAAAAGGTAAGTGAACCAACAATGCACTAGCTTAAAGGAAACTATGTAGAAAATAAAAAAATTACCTTTACAACCCCTTTAAGGCAGTGATTGCCTCCAAATTTGCAACAAAATATTGAATAAATAAATATTTTGTTTGGGTTATGTTTATTTGTCCAATTACTTTTGAGCTCCTAAAATGTGGAGTGTTTGTAAAGAAATGTGTACAATTCCTACATTTTCTATCAGGTATTTTTGTTCAACCCTTCAAATTAAACGTTACAATCTGCACTTGAATTCTGTTGTAGAGGTTTCATTTCAAATCCAATGCGGTGGCATGCAGAGCCCAACTTGCGAAAATTGTGTCACTGTCCAAATATTTATGGCCCTAACTGTATATATACACACACACACACACACACATATATATAATGTTTGGGGGTTCGCAGTAATTTTCTAGAAAAAAATACAGATTTTAACTTGAAACCAAGTGTCAGAAAAAGGTTTAGTCTTTAAGTGGTTAAACTTCCCTCCTTTACAGACCAAGTTCATTCCTTTAAAGAACAAGAACAATGTTTATAGTTAGCTCAGTGGCTGAGGAATGTTGTGAAACTTGGCTCTGACTGGCTGTTTTTTTTCCCGTTTGTTTTTTTTTTTTGACAGCTGTCGGCTTGAGCAGAGAACTCTGCATAGAATCGGGAAAATGCTTTGTTAAGATCGGAAAGAGGGGGGGGGGGGATTAGAATCGCGATCTCCATTCTTAACAATTAATCTTGCAGCTCTAATCCTGCATCCAGAAATGTCATATAATGCGACTTCTCAGTCCTTAGTTGTGGCGGCTGCATTTGTTTTTTCTTCTAGTGATCCTGCCAGCGACACACTTCCTGTCCCGAAAGACTCAGTCACTGTACTATAGAGGAAGCAGCGTTGTCACCCCAGGACACAGGACTCCAGAACAGACCTAGGAGATATATGGAGGAC
Organism: Lithobates pipiens; assembly: GCF_037356315.1. Classification (NCBI taxonomy): domain Eukaryota; kingdom Metazoa; phylum Chordata; class Amphibia; order Anura; family Ranidae; genus Lithobates; species Lithobates pipiens. Next base: position 15,102,416 of record NW_027507789.1, read on the forward strand.
GAGAATGCTGGTGGCCTGGGATGTCTCTAGTCTTTGTGTTCTGAGCTGCTGACCTGAACAAGCATGCGGAGAGTGAAGTCTGAACTCCTGGCCAGCAACTTAGAAAGCATTAAAGTACATTTCATGCAGCCACTAAAATCTTATATATACGTTGTGAAACGCTAAAGTGTTTTCAAATGACACCTTGAAGGTTCTAGTTCGCACACTTCCTGTTATACAGTGACAACACTCCAACCCCATCTCCCAGTTCGTTACATGTTGTCACCCTTTAAAAATACGTTTCTAAAGGAGCCTACAGATGGCTATTCAAGCACTTCTTGTTGTAGAACAACATTCTGACCCCATCCCCCAGTTATGCTATGTGTTGTCACCCTACCACATACCGTAGGCTTATGACAGAGCCCACAAGTGACAACATGTAGTGTATTTGGCAGAATGGGTAAGAGTGTTGTCACTTTAAAACAGGAAGTGCTTAAATGGCCACTTATCACCCTGTCACATAAGCTTGTGATGAAGGCTACAAGTGGCCATTCAATCACTTCTTGTTATAGAGTGACGACCCCCCTGGACCAGTCTACCAGTCATGCTGCGGCGTGTTGTCATCCTACCACATAAGCCTCTGATGGAGCCTGCCGATGGCGGTTTTCACACTCGTTATGCAGACATGGATCGGCTACTTTCACCATCCAGAGACCCCGAACTGAAAAAGGCCATGCAGCCATCACTGCAGTGTATGTAGTCAAGGAAGTGGCTGTAAAGAGGTTGCAGGAGGTCAGCAGTACTGAGATGTAACTTTTTGTAAAAGGTAAATAGTTTACCATCCATTCATTATTCCTACTACAAAAATACACCCCATGAGTATCACAGCAGCGAGGGAAGGAGAATGCCCAGAGATGCCCCCTGGATGTTTCCAGACAGACTTCCTTTAATAACCATCGGCTTCCTGGTAAGCATGGCAGCCGTGGAATGCTTTATATGGCTGCGTGTTTGATATCAGAGGGACAGGAAGCTCTGAAAGTTACGCCAAGGATGAACTGCTGCATTGTGGAAACAGATGTTCTAAATCCAGGGCCTGGGATTTAAATAGCTCTCATTGTTGGCCTCCGATTGGAGAGGTGCGGTGCTGCCCCTACATGGTCCTCAGGGGGTACTGCAGCCAGGCCAAGCTACAGTCAGCTGATTGCAGAGCTGACAGCTGAAAGTCACCAACATTTCCACCATTGCTGGGTGGAGGAGGAAGCGGTGAGCGGAGAATCTCATCCGGTGATCAGCTGGAAACCTTCCAACTTTTCACTGCAGAGAATAACAGATTCTTCCTATGAACTCCTCCACTGTATATATCAGATCATCCCAGAACATTTCCTTTATTTCTGATACTTTGTATCTAGAAGTTTCCCTGTTTGTAGGACAATCTGGAAGGGACCGACACATTCCTCAGTTTGTATTGCATGAATGAACACCTAACTCCAGGTGGACAGTGACCCGCCGGAGGGCCTGGTCATTGTTTTACACAATGGCCACTTTTTCACTCTCCCTCTTCACTATCCCTTCCCCACTTTTATTTATTTATTTTATTTCTGTGTGTGTTTTGTCATGTTTTGTGTTGTCACTGTGCACGTGTGATGAGTAGGGTGTCGGTCCTCGGTGCCAACCCTGAATGTTTTGTGGGAGGGTGGACATAGGCCTTCTGGCTTGGTTTGCCCTCTCTTTGGGGGGGTCTCCCTTCAGGGGAACCCCTACCCTAGTACCTGGGTGGGTCTGTTTCGGCAGACCTTCCGGAGAAAGGCGGTCGTCCGGTTTCGGCTAGATGGGCCATGTATTGGTACCTCTGTCCCCGTCTGGAGCCTAACGCCCCGGGGGATCAGGGTAAGGTCCTTTACTTGTGGAGGATAGCAGACACCCGTGGGCACGTTTTTGTGTTTCACTCTTTATGTGTGTGCACTTTTTTTTGGCACTGAGTGGAAGTTTTTGGGTGTGTTTTGCACGCCATAGGCTTTTTCAATACAAAAAAAAATGACCTTATTATTGGTTGGTGTTTTTCATCCCCACCCCAAGCCAGCAGTAGGCATCACCAGAGGGTGATCTAGGCCCCCCACGTCAGAAACATTGAAGGACACTAAAGCCAGCAGTAGGCATCACCAGAGGGCCATCTAGGACCCCCCATGTCAAAGACATCGAATGACCCCAAGCTGGGAGTAGGCATCATCAGAGGTCAATCTAGGCCCCCCCCCCGCCATGTCAAAAACATTGAATGACCCCAAGCCGGGAGTAGGCATCACCAGAGGGCCATCTAGGCCCCCCCCCCCCCATGTTAAAGACATTGAATGACCCCAAGCTGGGAGTAGGCATCACTAGAGGGCGATCTAGGCCCCCCCCCCACCTGTGTCAGAAACATTGAATGACCAGAAGCCAGGAGCAGGCATCACCAGAGGGCGATCTAAGCCCCCCATATCAGAAACATCGAATGTCCCCATGCTGGGAGTAGGCATCACCAGAGGGCGATCTAAGCAAATATCGGAAACATCGAATGACCCCCAAGCCAGGAGTAAGCATCACCAGAGGGTGATCTAAGCCCTCCATGTCAGAAACATTGAAGGACCCCAAGCAGGGAGTAGGCATCACCAGAGGGCCATCTAGGCCCCCCCCCATGTCAAAGTGTCAAAGACATCGAATGACCCCAAGCTGAGAGTAAGCATCACTAGAGGGCGATCTAAGCCCCCCCCGTCAGAAACATTGAATGACCCCAAGGCGGAAGTAGGCATCACCAGAGGGCGATCTAGGCACCCCCATGTCAGAAACATTGAATTACCCCAAGCTGGTAGTAGGCATCACCAGAGGACGATCTAAGCCCCCCCCCACCCCCATCGAATGACCCCAGCTGGGAGTAGGCATCACCAGAGGACGATCTAAGCCCCCCCCCTGTCAGAAACATCGAATGACCCCCAAGCCGGGAGTAGGCATTACCAGAGGGCGAGCTAGCCCCCTCCCCCATCTCAGAAATTTTGAATGACCCCAAGCTGGGAGTAAGCATCACCAGAGGGCAATCTAGCACCCCCACCCCCCATGTCAGAAACATCGAATAAATCACTGTCCTGGAAATATTTTCATTGGATGCTCTGTGTAAAATGTGGTGTAAACATGCTCTGAAGTTACTGTAAGCTGCACTGTGCATGCCGATCAGTTACGCTGAGCTTAGAGGGGACATAAAAAAATAAAATGTGAGTCGAAATCTGCCCAATGAATGGGCCTGCCAGCCATCCGAAAATGGTGCGATTTCTGGCAGCCCATCGTAAGCTAGTGGGTTGCACTGATGGCAACAAGGTGTGGAGGGGTGCCAGTCAGAATGCCATCATGCACATTGCTGCAATACAATAGTATGAATGGGCCCTCAGGCTGGGTTTGCACTATTGCCAATAGGATGCAGCTTTTTCTCCGCATCCAATTTGCATAGCAGAAGATTGTGGCCGGCTCTCTATGGGGACGGTTCACACATCTCCGCAGCGGCTCCGGTGCGAATTGCACAGGGGGGTCCTGTGTGTCTTTTGGTCCATTTCAGGTCTGAATTCAGCCCACAATTTGGGCTGAAATCGAACCTGAAGACGGTGAATGGAGCCGCACCGGAGTGAGCCGCTGCGCGTTCCAGAGTGAACCCAGCCTGAAGGTTTCCAAACTCTCACCCGGAATGCACACACGCAGCTTTAATGCGGGGACTGCGGCAGAATGCTCTGGCGCGCCGTGCGTTCGCACAGCTGCTTGCAGTCCAATTCAGGAGCAGGAAGGGTGACAACACTGCAGCTCAAGGAGGTGTTGTCACCTCAGGACAGGAAGTGTCTGTGGATACGCCTCGCCGGTGTAATTTAATTGAAACCAGGACAAGAAAATATTGCTGGAACGTGATTGGTTTAGATACTTTAAAGAGGAGTCTTCATAAATCGCTCCGTATCACAATTGTAAACCCTTTGCTGGCAAATCAATGTAAACACAAAGTCCTCTGTAATTCACCACGACTTCCCTATAGCCTCAGTGTTGGACTTTGTGATAACATAGCTCCCCCTACTGGTCACAACTGGTAACAGCACATTTTAAAGTTATACACAGCTGTCAACTCCTAGCTATGGCATGTTATCAGACTTGCGGGGATGGTTAAAGCGGAGGTCCACCCTAAAGTGGACCTTCCGCTCATCGGAACCCTCCCCCCCTCCGGCGCCACAATTGGCACCTTTCAGGGGGGGAGGGGGGTGCAGATACCTGTACAGTACAGGTATCTGCACCCACTTCCTGGATAGCTCTCTGCGGAAAGGGGCGTAGATTACGCCCCTTTCCGAAAGTCCCCCGCTGCCTGCTGGGAAACACACAGATCCCTGAGGCAGCGGGTCCATCCTTATTGCGCAGCGCGACTCGCGCATGCGCAGTAGGGAAACGGGAAATGAAGCCGAAAGGCTCCACTTCCTGATTCCCATACCCAAGATGGCGGCGGCAGCACCCGAGAGACGATCGAGAGATCGGCTTCGGGTGCCGACATCGCGGGCGCGCTGGACAGGTAAGTGTCACTATTTTAAAAGTCAGCAGCTGCAGTATTTGTAGCTGCTGGCTTTAAAAAAAAAAAAAAAAACGCGGACCCCCGGCGGACTCCCGCTTTAAAGAGGACTGAGACCTAAAGCAGAGTTCAACCCAAGTGGAACTTCTGCTTATCTGATCCCCCCCCCCCCCTCCTGTGCATCATTTGCAACCTTCCGGGGGGGAGTAGCGGGTATCTGTTTGACAGGCACCCTGTCCCTACTTCTGTCGGCCCGCTCCTCCTTCCCCTGCTGCCCGACTAGTAATAGATCGCAGCCCGCTTTGCGCATGCACAGTAGGGACACGGATGTGAAGCCTCAAGGACTCCAGGACAGGTAAGTATCCTAATATTAAAAGTCAGCATCTACAGTAGGTGTAGCTGCTGAACTTTAATTATTAGAAGGGGGGGTGGAACACCGCTTTAACCACTTGCCTACTGGGCACTTTAACCCCCTTCCTGCCCAGGCCATTTTCAGCACCATCACACTTTGAATGACAATTGCGCGGTCATGTTACACTGTACCCAATCAAAATTTGTATCATTTTCTTCCCACAAATAGAGCTTTCTTTTGGTGGTATTTCATCACTCCTGGGTTTTTTATTTTTTACAAAAAAAAAAAAAAAAAGAGAGACTGAAAATTTAGAAAAAACAAAAAAAGTGTTTTTCTTAGTTTCTGTCAGTAAATAAGTAATTTCTTCTTCACTGATTGGTGCTGATGAGGCTGTACCGATTGGCACAGATGAGGTGGCACTTATGGGTACTGGTGAGGAGGCACTGATGGGCACTTATAGGTGGCACTGATGGGTGGCACTGGTGGGTACCTATGAGGCAGCGCTTATGGGCACTGATTAGGTGGCGCCTATTGAGGAGGCACTAATATGTTGCACCGATGGGCACTTATAGGCAGCACTGATGGGTGGCACTGGTGGGTACCTATGAGGCGGCACTAATATGCCACACTGATGGGCACTGATAGACGGTACTGATGGAAGACACCGATGGGCACTGAAAGGCAGCAGTGACTGGCATCACCAATGGGCACTGATTGGTGGCACTGGCGGCTATACTGTAATTAGGGCCCTGATTACATGTCCGGGTGTTCCCTGCGAGGAGATTAACCGGCTATTTACAGCGAATGTAAAGCCCCAAAAAAATAAAAACACACAAATCGCTGCAAAATCGTAGTAAAAAAGCAGATCTTGCATTTTGAATGCGGGTCCATTGAAGTCTATTACATGCAAAACGCTGCATTTTGCAGTAAAAAAAAAAAAAAAAAAAGGTCCCTGACCCTTTCCAAAAACGCAGAGGCACAAAAATGCATTGATGTGAACGTGTTCCATAGGAAACCCATAAAAAAATAATAAAAAATGAAATGCGTTTCTGCAAAAAGCGTGTGAATCGAGTCCCCTTTTTCCTAATCAATCTCCAGCTGTCACATGACCCAGCGCTCTCCCAGTCTGTCTGCAGGAAAACCTCGAGGAGGAGGAGGAGCTTCTAGTCCTCTGCTGCTGGTCACATGTTCAACATAAAAAAAAAAAAAAACAGCCTTTGGAATAGAGTAAAAATAAATAAAATATTTCAATAAATTATTTTAAATTGTCATAAAAATATATATTTGAAATCAAATCTTTATTATTTTTTTGGCAATAACATGGTGTGGGTGAGCGGATTTCAGCCGGTCACAGGCTGGGTCACGCCCCTTCCAGCCTGTGTTGTCGAATAAGAGGGAGGTGTACCCTCCAATCGCTCTAATATCCCGCCCCCCCCCATTGTGTTTAGCTGGTTAGTGGGCATGGTGGGGGAGGGATTGGGGGAGAGTGGGCTGTCCTTTACCACTGTGTATACGACCCACATGTGTGACCGTATAATCACATAGGCCGCTCAGATGTGATAGGGAGCAAATCCTCAGCAAAGAAACAGAGCACGTGCAGAGCTGCCAACACTGCTCTGCAAAATCCCCTCGCTGAATTGGGGACATGGACAGAAGGGGGAGACAGAGAGCAGCAGGATCAACCAGGTATTTTGCAGAATACAGAAAAGGAATCTCATAGTGGCGGAGCGAGTATGAACAGCACGGAATACAGCATTTGTTGTACAGCGCTGCGTAAACTGTTGGCTCTATATAAATCATGTCTAATAATAATAATAATTTATTGAGTTTTTTTTATGATGTGGGAAAAAGAGCTGGGGAAAAGAAATCGACTTGAATCTTGAATCGAGTTGAGAGGTCAAATCGATTTCAAATTTTCAGCAAATCGTTTTTTTTTTCACCGGGAACGGCGTGGTGGAAAATAAAAAAAAAAGAAAAAAAATCGATTTGCTGAAAATTTTAAATCGATTTGACCTCTCAACTCGAATCAAGACGATTTTTTTTTTCCCCAGCCCTACTTCCCACATCAAATCTAAGCTGCGGGCAGGAGTTTTTAGGTGAGGCAGCGGCTTCAGCCTAGTCCGTGGCATCCGGCCTCGCCTAAAAACTCCTGCTCGCAACTCCTCAGGACCGCCGCGCTGTGCATCAAAAAAAAACAAAAAAAAAAAACAACTCGTTTTGAATCGTGAATCAAGTTTTTTTTTTAAATAGCAGATTTTATTTTTTTTGAGAAAATCGCCCAGCTCTAGTGGGAAGTAAACTGGAGCATACCAAAATGATGTCCGGCCATGGATGTTTTGATAACCTCTGGACATGAAGGGGTGGAAGGAGCCAATCACAAAGAAGAAGAAGAAGAAGAAAAAAAAAAAATGAAAATAAACTTTCTAAAGCCCCATACACACTATCAGATATTCTGCAGATTTTTTTTTCCTTCAGATTTACCAAAACCATATAATATGAGGTCAGACCTTAGTAGTTTCAATGTGTATGCAATCAGGCCGGCCCTTCTACTACATGGTTTTGGTAAATCTGAAGACAGAAAATCAACAGAAAATCTGATAGTGTGTATGGGGCTTAACCAGAAATCGGTCACCGACTCCCGGGCGGCGCTCCAGGACCAAGTGAAACTGAATGGGCTTGGCTGTCCTGCTCCACGCACAGCCCAGGAGTCAGGAACCTGCAGCTTCCATCGGAGGCTTCGCACCACGGGCATAAAGTGCTGCCACCGATCCATTTTTAGATCCGGGACTGCTAGAACTCTGGAAGATGGAAACACCGCAGCAGCCAGACAGTCGCGCTCTCGGCCCTCCAACCGTTTTTGGACAGAAATGGGTGTTGGTGGTGGTGGGGGGGGGGGGGGGGGCAGGCTGTCCTCAGCCACGCTCGGTGTGATTAGCACCTGGCGGGAAGCACACACGCCCCCCGTGGATAACTCTATAACCATGTGCCTCTCCTCTCTTCCGCAGCCAGTTATCTGTGCCTGCGCTGTCGCCTGCGATAATTGGAGCTGTCACAGAACAAAGAGATTCCTTCCCTTCGGGGACTGCCGCCTGCCTTGTAAAGCCGCGAACGCTACAAGTCTCTCTTATTTATTTTTTTTAAAAAAAGGACCCCGGCTACGGTCGGAAATTCACTCCGGGCAAAAAAAAAAAACGCTGCGTGCTGGAGCTCTGCTGCCCTCCGGCGATGAAGTGGCAGAACTGCAGAAAACAGCACAGCCGGATTATTAAAAAGGGTACACCCAGGCATACCCCCCCCCCCCCCAAACCTCCCTCTCCCCCCCTTCTAAATCACGGCCCGGCATTCATTTTTCTAACTCTTGTTCCTGTAGCGAGAAATGGCTTTTATTACTTCTGTGATGTCATCAGTAGGATTGTAAACTTCTCACCAGGAGTAGTGACTGGGAGCCCAGCTCCTATTATTGTAGGCACACCCCCCCCCCCCCCAGAACTACATCTCCCAAGAGCCCCTTCCCTATAGTGTGTGGGCAGGCTGTTTGCAGTTGGGGCAACACCATGGTTTTGCTGACAAGGAATTCCTTAAATGCATGGAGGAGGACAGAGAGGGGGGGGGTGATGGGTGGAGTTCTGTAATCCGGTAGGCGGGGCTTGCAATGCTGCTTACAGTTTTAATGCAGAAAAGGCTCGCGGTTGTCAGCGCAGGCAGGAAATGAGGAGCGCGCTTGATTTAATGCCGATCAAGTTTTTTTTTTTTTTGCGCTCACAGAATGTCTAACTTTGCCCTGACATACACTTTAAGGCTAGGTTCACATTGCTGCGATGCGGGAACGCCGCGAATCCGCGGCGTTTTCCCGCATCGCATACCTCCCGCCGGCAGTTCACACTGCCCTATGCGGACGGCTGGGGGTGTCAATGTTATGTTAATGTTATGTTAATGTTATGTTAATGACACCCCCAGATCCGTCGGCATATCGCAGTGCGATCTGCCGACTCGCACAGGAATCGGATCGCATGGTGTGAACCCCCATGCGATCCGATTCTGTTGCGGACCCAAAAAAGGGTCCCGTGCGAGTTTGCTGCGGGACCGCTGCGAGTTCAGCCATACATATTCGCACAGCAAATCACATCCGGTTCTCCCCCCGCAGCGGTGTGAACCCAGCCTTAGGGCAAATTTAGATGGGTGGCTACATTGCGGATCACTTACGTCTGACATTGCGCCTGACATTTGGGCAGGAGGCAATATGACACACACCTACCACCTGCTTTAACCCACATTTGCGGCGTGTCCCCATTGGCTTGAATGGGTCACGTTTGGTAGCGGCACTGTGATAGTTTTGCGGTGGGTGTGAAGCAAAACATTGAAAACGGCAGCATATTAACCCCCCCCCCCCCCCATCCTCTGTCTTTGGAGCTTAAAGGCCAATTCCAGGGGGAGCAAAAGGTTTTTTCCCTTGCAGTGGGGCGCGTGAAGGATTGCCGATCATGTGACCACTGCCTGGGACCAGGAGCTTTCAATCGATGAGGCTCACAAGCGGGCAGCACAAATTTTGTCTGTAACAGATTCATTCCTATGAGCGTTAGCTCCATCTAGTGGACAAATTGCGTTATATTTCCTAGATCTATCTATCATATATTTTATATATATATATATATATATATATATATACATATACATATATATATATATATATATATATATATATATATATATATATATATATATATACATATACACACACACACAGTCAGTATCTCACAAAAGTAAGTACACCCCTCACATTTCTGTAAATATTTTCTTCTATCTTTTCATGTGACAACACTGAAGAAATGACACTTGTCTACAATGTAAAGTAGTGAGTGTACAGCTTGTATAACAGTGTAAATTTGATGTCCCCTCAAAATAACTCAACACACAGCCATTAATGTCTAAACCGCTGGAAACAAAAGTCAGTACACCCCCTAAGTGAAAATGTCCAAATTGGGCCCGAAGTGTCAATATTTTGTGTGGCCACCATTATTTTCCAGCACTGCCTTAACCCTCCTGGGCATGGAGGTCACCAGAGCTTCACAGGTCACCACTGGAGTCCTCTTCCCCTCCCCCATGATGACATCACGGAGCTGGTGGATGTTGGAGATCTTGTGCTCCTCCACTTTCCATGTGAGGATGCCCCACAGATGCTCAATAGGGTTTAGGTCTGGAGACATGCTTGGCCAGTCCATCACCTTTACCCTCAGCTTCTTTAGCAAGGCAGTGGTCATCTTGGAGGTGTGTTTGGGGTGATTATCATGTTGAAATACTGCCCTGCGGCCCAGTCTCTGAAGGGAGGGGATCATGCTCTGCTTCAGTATGTCACAGTACATGTTGGCATTCATGGTTCCCTCAATGATCTGTAGCCCCCCAGTGCCGGCAGCACTCATGCAGACCCAGACCATGACACTCCCACCACCATGCTTGACTGTAGACAAGACACACTTGTCTTTGTACTCCTCACCTGGTTGCCCCCACACACTCTTCACACCATCTGACACCAAATACGTTTATCTTGGTCTCATCAGACCACAGGACATGGTTCCAGTAATCCATGTCCTTAGTCTGCTTGTCTTCAGCAAACTGTTTGCGGTCTTTCTTGTGCATCATCTTTAGAAGAGGCTTCCTTCTGGGACGACAGCCACGCAGACCAATTTGATGCAGTGTGCGGCGTATGGTCTGAGCACTGACAGGCTTATCCCCCACCCCTACAACCTCTGCAGCAATGCTGGCAGCACTCATACGTCTATTTCCCAAAGACAACCTCTGGATATGACGCGGAGCACGTGACCTCAACTTCTTTGGTGGACCATGGCGAGGCCTGTTCTGAGTGGAACCTGTCCTGTTATACCGCTGTATGGTCTTGGCCACCGTGCTGCAGCTCAGTTTCAGGGTCTTGGCAATCTTCTTATAGCCTGGATTTGTCAGCTGCACATCCATGATGCCAATTTCCCGTTCCACCACATCCCAGAGGTGCTCTATTGGATGAGATGTGGTGAGTGTGGAGGCCATTGGAGAACAGGGACCTCATTGTCCAGTGGTGAGATGATTGGAGCTTTGTGACATGGGGCATTATCCTGCTGGAAGGAGCCATCAGAAGATGGGGACACTGTAGTCATAAAGGGATGGACATGGTCAGCAACAATACTCAAGTAGGACATGGTGTATAAACCATGCTCAGTTGGTACTAAGGAGCCCAAAGTGTGGCAAGAAAATATACCCCCCCCCCCCCCACACCATTACACCCCCACCACCAGCCTGAACCGGTGATAGAAGGCTGGATGGATCCATGACACCAAATTCTGACCCCACCATCTGAATGTTGCAGCTGAAATCCAGACTCATCAGACCAGGCAACATTTTTTTCCAATCTTCTATTGTCCAATTTTAGTGATCCTGTGCCAATTGTAGCCTCAGTTTCCTGTTCTTAGTGGACAGGAGTGGCACCCGGTGTGGTCTTCTGCTGCTGTAGCCTATCTGCTTCCAGGCTGGATGGGTTGTGTGTTCAGAGATGGTATTCTGCATACCTTGGATGTAACGAGGGGTTATTTGAGTTACTGTTACCTTTCTATCATCTGGAACCGGCTTGCCCATTCTCCTCTGACAATAAGGCATTTTCCTCCACACAACTGCCGCTCACTGGATATTTTCTCTTTTCCCCACAATTCTCTGTAAACCTGAGAGAAGGTTGTGTGTGAAAATCCCAGAAATACTCAGACCATCCCGTCTGCCACCAACAACCATGCCACGTCCAGAGTCACTTAAAAGCGGGGTTCCACCCTAAAGTGGAACTTCCGCTGATCGGAACCCTCCCCCCTTCCGGTGTCACAATTGGCACCTTTCAGGGGGGAGGGGGGTGGAGATACCTGTCAAAGACAGGTATTTACACCCACTTCCGGGCATAGACTCCCGTGGGAGTCTATGCTTCTTCCTGTCCGGCACGCTGTCTGCTGGGACACACACGGGTCTCAGTGACAGCGCAGAGATTTCCTATTGCGCTGCGCGACTCGCGCATGCGCAGTAGGGAACCGGGAAGTGAAGCCGATTCGCTTCACTTCCTGATTCCCTCACCTAGAATGGTGGCGGCAGCAGCCGAGAGCCAAGCGATCGATCGGCCTCGGCTGCCGGCATGGCTGGACCCCGGGACAGGTGAGTGTTCATTTATTAAAAGTCAGCAGCTGTAGTATTTATAGCTGCTGGCTTTTAATAATTTTTTTTATAGGTGGAATCCCTCTTTAAATCCCCTTTCTTCCCCATTCTGATGCTCAGTTTGAACTTCAGCAAGTCGTCTTTACCGCGTCTAGACGCCTACATGCATTGAGTTGCTGCCATGTGATTGGCCGATTAGCAATTTTTTTGTTACCAAGCAATTAAACAGGTGTACCTAATAAAGTGGCCTGTGATTGTATGTACAGGGGGCTCCCGGGTTACGAACTCGTTAGGGACTGTCCACCTGTTTGTAATTCGGAAATGTTCGTAAGTCGGCCGCGCAGGCGCAGAACGACAATTACGGACATTTCCGATGTCCCGTCGAATGCCGTTCTGCGCATGTGTGGCAAATTACGGACATTTCTGATGTTTTTCTGAGGCTCCGTCTGGTCGCGCATGCGCAGAACGGGCGATATCCACGCAAAATGGCAGAGGGTCTCCGCGGCGCCCAGTTCATAAGTAGGAGATGTTCCTTCGTAGGTCCGGGCGTTCGTAAGTCGGGCACCGTGTATGTGTATATATATATATATATATATATATATATATATATATATATATATATATAGTGTGTGTGCGTTTGCCTCTCCTCTGGCATCCATCCAATTAGCCGGGCTCCTGCGGGGTGAATGCACCAGACCCAGATATGTCAGCTCGGAGAGGGCAACTGGACCATACAGCCCGGGAGAGCAGCCTCCGTGGGACTCGCAGGCAGCGGCGTGTCAAATCCTAACCGACAGACCGGCAGCCGCCAGACTCAGAGGGGGAAGCAGAGCGGCTCCATCCTCCCGCTTCACTCTCCTGAATACAATCCTTCTGTGAGCGCATCCTACCGATCACCGGCTCCTCCGCTTACTCCACCTCGGCCTGCTGGGAATCGTCCGCTATTGGTGAGGTCTAAAATGAAGAACTAAAAAAAAAAAAAAAACCGTGGTAAAAATCCATCAAGATCCTCCCAGGTGAAGCGTCTCCGTCCTCCCGGAGCTCCGCTTTACTTCTGCTTTCTAGAAAAATCTGGAGATCATCCAGGCAGCCGGCAAACCCTGAAGATTCTTCACCGGGAAAAACCGAAACTTCAACTGGTACAACTGGCCAGCCGAACGTCGATCAGAGAGCAGCTGATCCCGCTGGAGACAAATCGAAATATTGATCGACTTCTGTGGAAGGGAGATGTTGTAAAAAAAAAAGTTTACCGGATCAGCAGCTGCAGCCAATCCTGAACCCCCGGAGGCCCATTCATCCCAATGACAGTGTTTTGAGGCATGTTATGCGGAATTCTCGTTGGGAAAAAGCTCGGATGGTTTTCCCGACGGAATTCCGCTCAAGTTGTCTTGCCTACACACGGTCACACCAAATTCCGATCGTTTAGAGCGCGGTGACGTACGACACGTACGACGGGACTAGAAAAAAAAGGAAGTTCAATAGCCAGTAGCTTCCGTCTCGTAGTTGAATCTGAGCATGCGCGATTTCTGGCGTGTCGGAACTGCATACGCACGATGGGAATTTCCGTCGGGAAAACTGAGAACACGCTATCAATTTTTGGCTGGCGGGAATTCTGACAGCTAAACTCAGATGGAGCAAAAACGCACACACGGTCGCATTTTCCGATGAAAAGCTCTCACCAGTCTTTTTCTGTCCGGAATTCCGATCGTGTGTGCGCGCGGCGTTAATCCGCACATCGAGGTGGGTTGTGTTGAATGGGCTGCCAGCACACCAAGAACGATGCCCATGTTTCACCATTCATGTCTGTTAGCAGGGGAGGAGTTGGGATGCCATTTAGAATGATTGGCATTTGGCACCACATCTCACCAGTGTGAATGGGCCCTAAAATCTTCTACAGGTTTTCACAATGTTTCAAAATCATTTGATTGATTTTTTTTTTTTTTTGATGGTTTGATCCCCTGCAGATGGTGTAAGTTTGCCCCCTTACAAAAAAATGAAGGGTCTATAATTTTTATCATAGGTGTATTTTATATGATAGAGACAGAATATCATCCAAAAATCCAGAAAAAACACACATGATACAAATGTTATAAAATTGAGTCGACGTTCAGTGAGTAAAATAAGCATTTGATCCCCAACCAACCAACCAACAATAATTCTGCCCCCCACACACTGACTACAGTAGGTGCTCGTGTGGTACACAGATCAGTCCCGTCAATGTCAAGCCTCATACACACGATAGGACTTTGTACAAGCTTTCCTGTGGATTTTTGTACAAAGGGCGTTGGCCGTGAACTTGTATTGCATACACACGGCAGGACTTTTTCAGCCAACTTTCACCAAATCACGTGTTTTTTCTGCTCTTTACCGCCACCTTTGGTCAACTTCTGTATGGTTGTCTGATCTTTTTCATTGGTTCTGAGCATGCCTGTTTGTACTTTGTACAAAAGTCCTATGGTTTTCTATACACACGATCGGACTTTGCTCCATCGGACTTTTGTTGCTAGAAAGTTTGTCCGTTCGCACAGCCAACAAAAGTCCGATGAAAACCAAAGTTTGTCCGATGGAGCGCACACACGGGTCGGATGTTGCTCCAAAACAGCTAATTTGCATGTTTGTTGTCAAAAAGTCTGATCGTGTGTATGGGCCTTAAGGTGCTCCTAACGACAACTCGTTATGTGTATAAAAGACACCTGTCCACAGAATCTCTTCCTTCCATTCAATCCTCACCATCATGGGGAAGACCAAAGAGCTGTCAGAGGCAGGGGCGGATCCAGGGGGGGGGGCAACGGGACAATTACCCCTCCCGAAAATATTAATGACTCCCGTCCTGAGTCTCTCTCACATCAGCAGCGGCACCCTGTTCTCCTCATGCCGCGCTGGAGTATGGAGAAGATGGATGGAGGACTCGGAGGTGGGTGGAGCTGCACCGCTGGCCTGGCCTCTCTAATGCACACTGTGCTGGTTGCTAGTGACGTCAGGTCAGTCACGTCCCAGCCGCTGTTGAGGGGGAGGAGAGTGAGGCGCCGCATTCAGAGCCTTCTTCTTCCTCCTCCGCGCCTCGTGTGAGACAGTTGGCTCCACCCACCTCCTTCCTTCATGATCTTCTCCAAGTCTCCAGTGCAGTGTGAACATGAAGACTGACACTCAGGATGAAGAAGACACGGAGGCTGCAGTGTATGTGAACTTGTGAAGTGATGGAGATTGGCGATGATGCCTGCAATCCTGCTCATCTCTCTTGGTCATTGGAAGCCCCTCCCCACACCATAGCACCAAAGTATAATAATTAAAGTGAGTACAAAAAGTACTAGTAGTAGTTTGTGTAAAATCACAGAATACATTTATGGCACTTATTTATGAAGAAAAAAAAATGCTCTTTTAGTATTGACATTTTCATCTTGTTCAATCCGGAAGGATTTACCCCCTTAATGACCAGACCATTCTATGCGATGCACAGCACTGCGTCACATTAACTGAAAATTGCGCAGTTGTGAAACACTCTACCCAAACAAAATTGACGTACTTTTTCCCCACAAATAGAGCTTTCTTTTGGTGGAATTTGATCACCTCTGTGTTTTTTTTTTTTTTTGCGTTATTAACAAAAGAAAACCGACAATTAAAAAAAAATAAAAAATTTACTTTTACTTTTAAATAAATATCCCAAAGTTTTTAGAATAAATCTATTTCTTCATCAGTTTAGGGCTTTATATTCTTCTACATATTTTTGGTAACAACAAAAATGTAATAAACCTATATTGATTGTTTTGCGTAAAAGTTATAGCATCTACAAAATTTTTAAATTTTTATTCATGTTTTACTATTAATGCCGGTGATCAGCGATTCTTAGCAGGACTGGGACATTGCGGCGGACAAGTTAGACACCTAACTGACATTTTTTACACTTTTTGGGAACCAGGGACACGAATACGGTGATCAGGGCTAAATATATGCACTGTTATTGTACAAATGACACTGGCAGGGAAGGAGTTAACATCAGGGGTGATCAAAGGGTTAAGACCCCTTTCACACTGAGGCACTTTACATGCGCTAAAGCGACCCTGACCACTGAAATCAAGCGCCTCTTTGCGGCTGCTTTTAACCCCTTTTCAGCCGCTAGTGGGGGTTAAAAGCCCCACTATCAAGAGAAAAACTATGCTAAAACGACGGTAAAGTGCCGCTAAAAATACCTGCCAAAGCACCCAACGCCCAGGTATAAAAGTGCCCTTAGTGTGTCCCTAGGGAACTGTGTGAGGGTTGGATTCACTAGATGAACCATGTTCCTGGTTAGCAGGAACACAAGATGACTCTGTTCATCTCTGACAGAATGGCGGTCTGCCTTGTTTACATAGGCAGACCACCGTTCTATCTCTGTAGGGAGCAATCGCGGGTGGTCGGCAGACATTGCTGATTGGCTCCCCCTCTGTCCAATCAGGACCGTATGATACATTAAATATGGTTCTGTAAGCAACACCTTATTTTCTGGCAGTGCCCCTCCCGAGATTAGACTCTGGATCCGCACCTGGTCAGAGGACGTCGGGGACAAGATTGTAGACCTGCACAAGGCTGGAATGGGCTACAAGACCATCAGCAAGAAGCTTGGTGAGAAGGAGACAACTGTTGGAACGATTATTCGCAAAAGGACGAAATGCAAAATAACCATCAATGGTCCTCGGTCTGGAGCTCCATGCAAGACTTTGCCTCATGGGGTGAGGATGGTCATGAGAAAAGTGAGGGATCAGCCCAGAACTACACGGGAGGAGCTTGTGAATGATCTCAAGGCAGGTGGGACCACAGTCACCCAACCAACCATTGGTAACACAATACACTGCCATGGATTGGAATCCTGCAGCGCCCGCAAGGTCCCCCTCCTCAAGAAGACACATGTACAGTCATGCCAACGAACATCTAAAGGATTGGGAGGAGGAGTTGTGGTCAGACCAGACCAAAATCGAGTTCTTTGGCTTTAAATTCGACTTGTGTTGGAGGAAGAAAAATGCTGCCTATGACCCCAAGAACACCATCCCTACAGTCAATGCACGGAGGTGGAAACATGATGCTTTGGGGCTGTTTCTCTGCTAAAGGTAGAAGACTGACTTTCGAGGGGCCAATGGACGGGGCCATGTATTGTAAAATCTTGGATGAGAAACTTTTTCTCTCAGCCAGAACACTGAAGATGGGCTGTGGATGGATCTTCCAGCATGACAATGACCCAAAACATACCAAAGGAGTGGCTCAAGAAGAAGCACATTAAGGTCATGGAGTGGCCTAACCAGTCTCCAGACCTTAATCCTATAGAAAATTTATGGAGGGAGCTGAAACTTGGAGATGCCAAAAGACTTTAACCACTTCCTGCCGTCATATGATGTCCTTGAATTTGTGCGGGTATATCTGAATGATGCCTGCAGCTACAGACATCATTCAGATATTGTCTTTCAGCCGGCGATTCTCCTACACCATAAGAATGATCATAGCAGCTGGTCAGCCGCTTGATCGTTCTTACGGGTGGTAAGAGGCGACGCCCCCCCCCCCTCAAGTTACAATGTACAGTCTGATCACTGGGGGAGGGGAGACTGAGGAAATGCTTCCTCCTCCTTATACAAATTTACAATGTACAGTCTGATCACTGGGGGAGGGGAGACTGAAGAAATGCTTCCTCCTCCTACAAAGTTACAATGTACAGTCTGATCACTGGGGCAGGGGAGACTGAGGAAACGCCTCCTCCCCCTCTACAAAGTTACAATATATATTCTGATCACTGGGGGAGGGCAGACTGAGGAAATGGCTTCTCCTGCTTCTACAAAGTTAGGCTGCTTTCACACTGGGGCGGTATTCAGGCGTTACAGCGCTATAAATAGCGCCTGTGTAACGCCTGAAAAAAACCGGCCCCTTTAACTCCAGTGTGAAAGCCGGAGGGCTTTCACACTGGAGCGATGCGCTGGCAGGACGGTGAAAAAAGTCCTGCTAGCCGCATCTTTGGAGCGGTGAAGGAGCGGTGTATTCACCGCTCCTATACCGCTGCTACCCATTGAAATCAATGGGACACCGCGGCAATACCGCCGGCAAAGCGCCGCTGCAGCGGCGCTTTGCGGGCGGGTTTAACCCCTTTTCGGCCGCTAGCGGGGGTTAAAACCACCCCGCTAGCGCCCGCAGACCGCCGCTAAAACGACGGTAAAGCGCCGCTAAAAATAGCGGCGCTTTACCGCCGACGCTGCTCTCGCCCCAGTGTGAAAGCAGCCTTACAATGTACAGCCTGATCACTGGGGGAGGGGAGACTGAGGAAATGCCTCCACCTCCTTCTACAAAGTTACAATGTATTATAATGATACTATTGCTGTAACTTATGCAGATTTGCAACGTTACTAAAAAGGTCCTCTTTAAGAGTACAATCACAAAAAAAAAAAAATATTATGTTTTTTCCCCCCCTTTTAGTAAATATCATCGGATTTCTTTGATAACAGCAGTTGGGCCGGGGGAGGACGATCGTTTCTCTCCTCGGTTATACAACCTGAATAAATAGAGTATATCTGTAACATGCGGAGGCTCCGGAGTGGAGGAGGGGCGCTGCCTGCGTTGTACATGACCTGAATTCATGGCGGCGCGGTGCACAGAGCGCCGTGTTCGGGTCGGCAGGCGGATCGGGTGATCGGAGGCACTACAGCGGCTTCAATAATTGATCGGCAGCCAGGCCATTATCTCCCCTCCACGGCTGCAGACGCTCGCTCTGGAACAGAAGGGAATGTGGATTCTGCATTAACCCCGTCACCCCGCGTGTTTGCCGCGCCTTCGCCATTCCTCGCAGCAAAACGGAGCTAAAAACAAACGCGGGTCCTCGTGATACCGCAAGACCTGTGGCGTAAAACCTTAGGGGGGGGCGGCTCCGGTCAACAGCTAAATCCACAGTGGAAGCACTCAGGAAACACTTTAAATTTTTATAAAGGAACGAACATAAACGCACAATAGTGGGCGAATGTTGTGTTTACGTGAATGCGCACGCCATTGGTGTGAATGGACCATAACATTAAAGAGTAACGCCGCTTCTATTAAAAAGAAACCCCTCCCCCCACCCGGGGTGATCTCTGTACATTGAAGGGATTGTAACAAACTCTGTTGCAAATTTTGTTACTCTGAAGAAAAAGCCGTTTGTTTCTCTGTGTCCATGTGCGCGAATATGAATGGGAGTGACTTTGTCATCAATCAGCTGCTGCACCTGCAGGGCTCAAATGAGGAAAGTGGCAGGGTATGCATCCCTTAACCACTTCCCGACCGGCGGCACGCCAAAGTACGTCGGCAGAATGGCACGGGCAGGCAAATGGGCGTACCTGTATGTCCTTTTAAATTTGCCGCCCTGCCATCGCGAGCGCGCCGGTCGGGACCCCCGTGAGTCCGGACGCGGGTCCTACGGACTCGATCGACGCGGGCATACCCGCGATCATCTCACGGGCGGCTGAACTGGGAGATGCCGTTGTAAACAGCATCTCCCCGTTCTGCCTAGCAACAAGTGACGCTGATCTCTGCTCCATGTGATTGGAGCAGAGATCAGTGTTCACTAAAAGAAAGCCCAACCCCCCCACAGTTAGTAACACGCCCCTAGGAACACTTAACCCCTACACTGCCACCCACTGGTTAACCCATTCACTGCCAGTGTCATTTACACAGGAATCACTGCATTTGTATAGCAGTGATTACTGTATAAATGACAATGGCCCCAAAAATGTGTCAAAAATGTCCGATGTGTCCCCCACAATAAGAATCGCTGATCGCCGCCATTACTAGTAAAAAAAAAATGTATTAATAAAAATGTCATAAAACTATCCCCTATTTTGTAAACGCTATAACTTTTGTGCAAACCAATCAATAATTGCTTATTGCGATTTTTTTTTTTATACCAAAAATATGAAGAATACGTATCGGCCTAAACTGAGGGGAAAAATTATTTTTTTTAAATATTTTTGGGGGATATAGCAAAAAGTAAAAAATAATGCGTTTTTTTTTTTTTCAAAATTGTCGCTCTATTTTTATAAAAACTGCAGAGGCGATCAAATACCACCAAAAGAAAGCTCTATTTGTGGGAAAAAAAGGACGTCAATTTTGTTTGGGAGCCACGTCGCACGACCGTGCAATTGTCAGTTAAAGCGACGCAGTGCCGAATTGCAAAAAGTGGTCTAGTCTTTGGCCAGCAAAATGGTCCGGGGCTGAAGTGGTTAAAGTGATACCAAAGCTTTCTTTTTCGATTTAAATAACAAACATGTCATTCTTACCTCCACTGCGCAGCTCGTTTTGCACAGAGTGCCCCCCCCCCCCCCCCCCCCGAACATCCTCTCCTAGGGGTCCCTCGGCGGCTCCTCCCCGGATTAGATAACCCCCTAGGAGAAGTGCTCCTCCGAGGGGGATTACCTTGCGGGCGCGCTCCCGAATCATTAATTCGGCATCCATAGAAGCCCAAATGAATGACTTGGGCCCCCCCCCGCGGTCACTGGATTTGATTGACAGCAGCAGAAGCCAATGGCTGCGCTGCTATCAATCTATCCAATCAAAGCCGGGACTCCTTGGAGAGGAGGACAGTGCGTCCCCACCAAAGAAGATGTAGGGGCTCAGGTAAGTAAAATGGGGGGGGGGGGGGCTAAGGTGCCGGTGACTACCAGGTGTTTTTTCACCTTAATGCATAGGATCCTTTACAGCCCCTTCAACACATGATTGCCCTTTGGGGGAATATCACCCAAAATGAAATTTGTACTGAATTCCCTATATTGTTACCCTCCCCCTTCCCAATGTTATTCCCTTACTTATAGTTGTACAGGCTGACTAGCGGCTCAATGTGGTGACCTCCCAGACCTACAGCGTGAACCCATTTGGGGGAGGCTGGATTGGGCAATCAAGATTTGAACAAAGCCTATTTTATATGACTTTACAAGGTTTTTTAAATTACAATAATATGTACCATTTGCAACAATCTTAATCTTCTTTTGATAAAATAAAAAAAATGTATGGATTAAAAAAAAAAAAAAATTTAATATATATATATATATATATATATATATATATATATATATATATATATATATATATACACATACATATACATATATATATATACATACACACACACACACACACACACACACATACATACATATATATACACATATACATACATATATATACACATATATACATATACACACATATACATACATACATATATATATATATATATACACATATATACATATATATATATATATATATATATACACACACACACACACATACATATATACACACACACACACACACACACACACACACACACACACACACACACACACACTTGTGTTGCAGGAGATGCCCAAAAGCCAACTTATCGTATCGTAGTGCAGACTTCTGGGAAAATCAGTGAGCCAATCACACAAAAGTTGGAAATGTCATTTCTGTTGGGGGGAGTTCTGTGTACCATATATGTATAGAGCGCCTCCAGGTGGCCATTATACAGTATAAAGAAAATGACAGCGGCTGCAGATTAAAAAAAAAAAAAAAAAAAAAAAAAAAAAAAGTAATTTCTCATAACGTTCAATTACAATATGACTTTTGTAGCCATTGTATAGAAGATTTTTTTTTTTTTTTTTAAACACACAAAAGTGGAGCTACCCTTTACGATAATGAACTTTATTTTTTTACAGTGGATATAAAAAGTCTACATACCCCTGTTAAAGAGGAAGTAAACCCCGATGGGTCTTTCATTCCCTGCAAAGGCAAAGCATAATGGACTACTATGCATTGCATCGCATAGTAGCCCATTATGTGTCACTTACCTGATACAGGAGCCAGCGAAGTCACCGCTGTCCCCTGTACTCCGCCGCATCCATCTTGCTGGTGGCGTCTCGCAGCTCCGCCGCTGTCATTCGGCGAAGCCGCGATGACGTCACTCATGCGCACGGGAGTCGACACGCGCGGCAGCTCCATTTTTGGAAATGCCGCGCTCAGTGCGCCTGCACGCCGCTGTCTACGGCGCATGCGCCGTAGACAGCGGTGCCCGTTTTCGGGCAAATATCTCCTAAACCATATAGGTTTAGGAGATATTGCTTGGACCTACAGGTAAGCCTTAATCTAGGCTTAGCTGTAGGTCAAAGTGGTTTGTAAGAGTTTACAACCACTTTAAAATGTCAGGTTTCTGCGATGTAAAAAAATAAAAAATAAAAAAAAAAGGAGACAAAGATAAATCATTTCAGAACTTTTTTCCCCCCTTTTAATGTGACCCATAAACTGTACAACTCAGTTGAACAATAAACTGAAATCTTTTAGGTGGAGGGAAGTCAAATTAAAAAACTAAAATAATACAGTTGCATAAGTGTGCACACCCTTATATTAATACTTTTGTTGAAGCATCTTTTGATTTTATTACATCACTCTGTCTTTTTTTGGGTATGAGTCTATCAGCATGGCACATCTTGACTTGGCAATATCTGCCCGCTCTTCTTTGCAAAAAACACCCCAAATCTGCCAGATTGCGAGGGCATCTCCTGAGCACAGCCCTCTTCAGATCACCTCACAGATTTTCAATGGCATTCGGGTCTGGGCCATTCCAAAACATTAATCTTCTTCTGGTGAAGCCAATTCCTTTGGTGATTTGGATGGATGCTTTGGGTCGTTGTCATCTTTTAAAAGATGAAGTTGCTCCTCATGTTCAGCTTTCTAGTAGAAGCCTGAAGGTTTTTGTGCCAATATTGACTGGTATTTGGAACGGTTCATAATTCCCTCTACCTTGACTAAGGCCGCTGTTCCAGCTGAAGGAAAAACAGCCCCAAAAGGATGAATGCTGCCACCACCATGCTTCACAGTGGGTATGGTATTCTTTTGGTGATGTGCAGTGTTTTTGCACTAAACCTTTCTTTTGGATTTATGGCCAAAAAACGTTTAACCTTGGTTTCCTCAGACCAGAACATTTTCCCACATGATTTTGGGAGACTTCAGATGTGTTTTTGCAAAATTTAGCTGGGCTTGGGTGTTTTTCTTGGTAAGAAAAGGCTTCCGTCTTCCGCCACTCTACCCCATAGCCCAAACATATGAAGAATAAGGCTGCATTCACACCTGAGCGTAGCGTGTTTGAACGTTTTTACCGGTGTTTTGTCGCGCGACAACGAGCGTTTTGTCACACTACAGCGTGCAACAACGAGCGTTTTTTAACTTCGGCGTTTTTTTTTTCAGCCAATAGGAAAAATATTTTTCATCTGCTTATTTTTTCTTGAGCAGATACAGCGTCAAAACGCCCGTAGAAACGCTCGTTGTCGCGCTAAACGCTCGAATCGAGCGTTTCCATTAGTTTCTATGGGAATGAAAACGCCCAAATCAGCCCAATTCGCTCGTCAAAAAAGGGTCCGGAACTTGTTTGAGCTTCAGGCGTAGGGCTTCAGGCGACATGGAGTGGAGATGTGAACCATCTCCATTGAGAATAATGGATTTTTTCCCCTCCAGCGTTTTGTAGCTTCAGGCGTAGGGCTACAAAACGTTCAGGTGTGAACGGGCTGTAAGGGAGATTCTTGTCACATGTACCACACAGCCAGTACTTGCCAGATATTCCTGCAGCTCCTTTAATGTTGCTGTAGACCTCTTGGCAGTTTTCATCAATTTTGGAGGGACGTCCAGTTCTTGGTAATGTTACTGCTGTGCCATATTTTCTCCATTTGATGATGACTGTCTTCACTGTGTTCCATGGTATATCTAATGCCTTGGAAATTATTTTGTACCCTTCTTCTGACCGATACCTTTTAACACCAAAATCCCTCTGATGCTTTGGAAGCTCTCTGAGGACCATGGCTTTGGCTGTATATGGGGCGCTTGGGTCAAAAGATAAATGCCACTCCACATTGGGAAGAAGTTTCCTTAACCACTTTCAGACCGGACCATTTTGCTGGTCAAAGACCAGACCACTTTTTGCGGTTCGGCACTGCGTCGCTTTAACTGACAATTGCGCGGTCGTGCGACGTGGCTCCCAAACAAAATTGACGTCCTTTTTTCCCCCACAAATAGAGCTTTCTTTTGGTGGTATTTGATCACCCCTGCGGTTTTTATTTTTTGCGCTATAGAGCAAAAATTTTGAAAAAAAAACACATTATTTTTTACTTTTTGTTATAATAAATATCGCCCAAAAATATATAAAAACACATTTTTCCCTCAGTTTAGGCCCATACGTATTCTTCTACATATTTTTGTAAGAGGAAAAAAAAAAAAAAAAAAAAAAAAAAAAAAAAAAAAAAAAAATTCGCAATAAGCGATTGATTGGTTTGCGCAAAAGTTATAGCGTTTACAAAATAGGGATAGTTTTATAGCATTTTTATTAATAATTTTTTATTATTTTTTTTTACTAGTAATGGCGGCGATCAGCGATTTTTATTGTGACTCTGACATTGTGTGGGACCCATCGGACATTTTTGACACATTTTTGGGACCATTGTCATTTATACAGTAATCACTGCTATATAAATACAGTGATTCCTGTGTAAATGACACTGGCAGTGAAGGGGTTAACCAGTGGGTGGCAGTGTAAGGGTTAAGTGTTCCTAGGGGTGTGTTACTAACTGTGGGGGGGGGGTTGGGCTTTCATTTAGTGAACACTGATCTCTGCTCCAATCACATGGAGCAGAGATCAGCGTCACTAGTTGCTAGGCAGAATGGAGAAATGTTGTTTACAACGGCATTTCTTCATTCGGCCACTCCGTGAGACGATCGCGGGGATGCCCGCGGCGATCAAGTTAGAGGATCCCGCGACCGGACTCACGGAGGTCGCGACCAGCGCAGGATCGCGGCAAATTTAAAGGGACGTACATGTGCGCCCATTTGCCTGCGCCATTCTGTCGACGTACATCGTCGTGCGCTGGTCGGCAAGTAGTTAAGCAAAGGAAGGTGCATGAAGTTTATGTTATACAGGTAACCCCACACCCCACCCCACCCCACCCCACCCCACCCCACCCCAGACTCCAATCTCATGCTATGCTATTCTAGAAAGTTGAGTAGAACGGCTCACATCCAATAATACTAGAAGAAAAGAGGGGGTTCCCCTGGTGATGGACTTTTTAGGCACGTACACAAAGGAATATATAACAAAATACAAAATGTATTTAAATGGAATAAAATCATGCCATGAAGAAAAAACAGCATCATACATCAAGTACAGAAAATAAATTATCCATACATGTTATCATTATAGTTAACCACAGTATCAGTTGCCCTACGCGTTTCGGAGGCTTGGGAATCTCCTTCTTCAGGGGAAGATATAAAATATGGAGTACAGTTATATCAACAAATGATACTATGTATAAATGATGTGCCAATGATTAAAAACAGAAAGGGTAGGTAAAAAAAAAAAAAAAAATGCATGTAGATGGCTCCAAGAATCTCCATCAATATGCAACGTTCAGCAAAGGTGGTAAACACTCTGCAGCCACAGATTTTAAAGCCCCAAAAAGAAAATGGGTCCGCCAAGCACACACGGGAGAGGCACTGAGGCAGACAAATTGTTGCGCCTGACCTTGGACCAAGTAGGAGAGAGCTTGTTTTGACCGACAGCAAAACGTTCGATGGAGCGTACGCGCGGGTCGGACTTTAACGACAATAAGCCCACACCGGACATTTACCCGTTGGGAAAAACCCGACCGTGTGTACGCGGGATAAGAAATTTCCGAGTATTGCCAAACGGCCTCCGAACCGTTCCGTGTCAGCGGCGCCCCCCACACCTCTGGCCTAATGCGGTACTGCACAGTGCAGGGGCTTGAATCCTGCTCGCAAACTGAGTCAGGATTTAAAAAAAATAATAATTGCGCATATTGCGAAACGCTAGTTAATCACGTTAGTCGCAATCCGAGGTTCCACTGTACATAAAAAAAAAAAAAAAAAAAAAAAAAAAGAAAAAAAACACACACACACACACACACACACACACACACACACACACACACACACACACACACACACACACACACAAACAGGAATTACTCTCATAGAAAATGCCACGTAGACTTCAATTTTGAAAAGGACTCATATGGATGATTTTGGGTGTGTGTGTGTGTGTGTGTGTGTGTGGTTAATCCTAACACATGGCACCCGGCACGGGACTGCAGCACGGCTACATTATTATTTCACGGCTGAAAACAAAAAATCTGGGTCAGAACGGGAGTACAAGCCGCCCGGAACAAAGACACGATTTATAATACATGTTACAGAAGGCGGCCTCCTGTCATACCTCTAAATCAGAACAAAGTCAAATATTTGTCTCCGCGCTGGATAGAAAACAACCGACCACAAAATTCTCCAGATTCTCCTCCCCCCCCCCCCCCTACAGCCAAATGTTTAACTTCTTAAAGAGTAACTCCACTTCTGTAGATGAAAAAACAAAACAAAAAAAAAAATTTAAAAAAAAAAAACCCTCCCCTCTGGGTGATCTATGGACATTGCAGGGAGTGTAATAAAAGGGGTGTCTTTACTAAAGGCAAATAGACTTTTTAAGTGCAGTTCCTTAAGAGCTTAGTAAATGAGGCGACGCTTTGCTTTACAAAGAATATCCAATCACGTGCAGGGAAAAGAAAGAAAAAAAAAAAAAAAAGCTTGCACATGATTGGATGATGGAAGTCAGCAGAGCATCTCCTCATGTACTAAGCTCTGGAGGAACTGCACTTACAGAGTGCTCAGTCTATTTGCCTTTAGTAAATCCCTAGAATATTATAATATAAGAATATGTATGTATTTTGTATGGCGTTTTTACCATCACTGGGACATTCAGAGAGCACGGCACACAAACACAACTCGATGTTACGGGGGCAGTTTTAATTACTAAAGGCAAATAGACTGCACACTCTGCAAAGTGTAGAGCTTAGTACATGAGGGAATAGTCTACTGACTTCAATCATGTGCAAGCAAAAATGCCATGTTTTTTTTTTTTCTCTCTTTTAGTTTCCTTGCATGTGATTGGGTACTCTTTGTAAAGTGAAGCGTCGCCTCATTTACTAAGCTCTTGGGCAACTGCATTTGCAGAGTGCTCAGTCTATTTGCCTTTAGTAAATCAACCCGACTGGATTAGCATTTTTTTAAATTTTTTTTCATTTTTAATCATCATCAAAACACGACGACACTTAGAAATGCCTCTTTAATTGTACAATATCTATACAAAAAAATAAAAATAAATATTATCAGTTTTGGGGGGGAACTAGCAAGTGTAAATTCTGGCATATTTCCCACCACACAGACATGAGTGGGAAGCACAGGTGTACCTGGATATATGGCAGTACCTACATAAAACACTTCTATAGCATACCGAGAAAAGGTTTTCCATTCTTAACCGCTTGCCTACCGGGCACTTCCTCCCCCTTCCTGCCCAGGTCAATTTTCAGCGCTGTCGCACTTTGAATGACAATTGCGCGGCCATGCTACACTGTACACATATGACATTTTTATCATTTTTTTCACACAAATAGAGCTTTCTATTGGTGGTATTTAATCACCACTGGGGGGTTTTTATTTTTTGCTAAATAAAAAGGAAAAAAAGGCCGAAATTTTTTGGGGAAAACAAGAAATAAAATCTTTTTTTTTTATAGTTTATTCAAAAATTTGGCAAAGAGGTAATTTTTCTCCTTCACCGACGTGTGCTGAAGAGGCTGCACTGATGGGTACCCATATGCACTGACAGAGGCAACTGATGGGCACCGATGGCCACTGGTAGGCAGCACCGATGGGCACCGACACAGGAAACTGACGGACACCGATAGTCGGCGCCGACAGGGGGGAACTGATGGGCGCCGACAGGGGGGAACTGATGGGCGCCGACAGGGGGGAACTGATGGGCGCCGACAGGGGGGAACTGATGGGCGCCGACAGGGGGGAACTGATGGGCGCCGACAGGGGGGAACTGATGGGCGCCGACAGGGGGGAACTGATGGGCGCCGACAGGGGGGAACTGATGGGCGCCGACAGGGGGGAACTGATGGGCGCCGACAGAGGGGAACTGATGGGCGCCGACAGAGGGGAACTGATGGGCGCCGACAGAGGGGAACTGATGGGCGCCGACAGAGGGGAACTGATGGGCGCCGACAGAGGGGAACAGATGGGCGCCGACAGAGGGGAACAGATGGGCGCCGACAGAGGGGAACAGATGGGCGCCGACAGAGGGGAACAGATGGGCGCCGACAGAGGGGAACAGATGGGCGCCGACAGAGGGGGACAGATGGGCGCCGACAGAGGGGGACAGATGGGCGCCGACAGAGGGAACAGATGGGCGCCGACAGAGGGAACAGATGGGCGCCGACAGAGGGAACAGATGGGCGCCGACAGAGGGAACAGATGGGCGCCGACAGAGGGAACAGATGGGCGCCGACAGAGGGAACTGATGGGCACTAATAATCAGTGTAGATGTCTCTTTTACAGAAGCTGTTATTGGCTCCCCTCTCCTCATGCTGACAGCGTGATGAAAGGAATGCCGATAACCGGCTTCTGTTTACATCATGGTCAGATGTCATTGGAAACAGCTGATCACATGGTAAAGGGCCGCTGCGATTGGCTCTTTACTTCGCTCTGTGTCTGAAGGACTCAGCAATCACAGAGCGCACGCCGCGGGGGGGCGGCCATAGCGCATGCCGAAAGTGCTTAAAATACTTCTGTGCACGATGTGCATGTACATAAGTACTGCCATATACAGCGAGAGCCCCACAGCAATTACAGATCCTGAACGATCCCCCTGTCTGACCTCCGCCATGTCTATTCTACTAACAGGAGCTCCACCTGGACTGTAGAGGAGATACTCGGGAAGGTCATACGAAGAGCAGGCCGGGGTCTCGAAGCTCCCTGTAGATATGGAGGAGTCTCTCGGCGGCTGTACTGGAGATATTGTCCTCATCTACATTCAGACGCTCCTTCAAGGTCCTCAGTTCTTTCAGTAATGGCTGAACACAGAGAAGAACAGAAAGACATTCAGAAACTTCAATATTATCTCTCCTTTGTCTAAATTGTTCCATGCAGAGCAGAAGAATGGCAAACTGAAGGACAAAGAGGCCTAGAGAACCAGCGGATAGCAATGAAAATGCTGAGTGCCTGGCTGTCAAGTGGAACCTTGCTCTGGGGGCACGTGTCGGTATAACATGTCTGTAATCATTTTATTTTTTTTTTATTTTTTTATTTTTTTTTAAAACAACCTTTAATAATACACTGTCTCATCCTGCTCTGCACATGCTCAGTTGCCCTCTATTTTCCCCACTGTGCTTAAAATCAGAGCCAGTGGCAGGGCATGAAGCTATAACTCTTCTGTCGGCTTTCCTCTCTATCTGAGCCAAGACACAGTCCAGGCTGAAAATGTACATATTCTGAGTGACATAGTTTTTGAGACTGGGGGGGGGGGGAAGTTTCCAATAAGGAAGTGACTGTTCTGGGCTTCAACAAAATGGCGACCTCCAGCAGGAAGAAACGAGAGGAATAATGGAGGCAAATTTACAGCAAACAATGATTTTGGTAGAATAATTCTTAATGTGGATTGTGTGTCCTTTTGTTAAAGAACATTAAATTGCTTTAATGATCTCAATCCTTTCTCAAAAACACATTTTTGGAAAAGCAGAAAGTGACACACGAATGTCTCGTAATGTACGGTAAACCTGGGCAGTAGAGAAGTGTTGCCTCCTGGGAAAGGCGGTGAAGAACTGTTGGCCTGGCATGGTGAAGCGGCACGTGGCCGCAATACGCAGGGAGTCTGTCGCAGTTCTGCCACCTTGAATGGCCTTTTCCCGGGGAGGCGACACTTATCTGCTGCACAGGTTTGTGATACATTTAAAGGACCAGACCACATATTATACACCGTGCTTGTGGGATTCTGTGGCAGTATGGTCCTATTATGTGATTGGCCGTTTACAATGTGAGGACCGACCCGAGTCTCTACAGTGCACTTGATTCAACTTCAACACACATTAATGCGCCTACCACTTCACCACTTTACCATGCTTTCTTCATGTGTTTTTGGTGCTTCAGTGAGGCTTTTTTTGAAGCTTTATGGAAGCTTGGTAAAAGCCCTGTGTGTCTCAATTTTCTATTTGTGGGAAGGGGCTCAGTAGTACCCTCCCCCCCTCTCAGCAGATCCCCAGCTCATTAGTACCCCCAGCTCTACTGATGCTCCGCTCAGTACTAACCCCTAGATATGCCGATCACCCGCTCAGTACTAACCCCTAGATATGCCGATCCCCAGCTCAGTACTAACCCCTAGATACGCCGATCCCCCTACTCAGTGCTAACCCCCAGCTCTGCTGATCCCCCGCTCAGTCAGTACTAACTCCTAGATCTGCTGATTCTCCCCCCCAGTGCTAACCCCAAGCTCTACTGATTCTCCCCCCCAGTGCTATCCCCAAGCTCTACTGATTCTCCCCCCTCCCGGTGCTAACCCCCAGCTCTGCTGATCCCCCTACTCAGTGCTAACCCCCAGCTCTGCTGATCCCCCTACTCAGTGCTAACCCCCAGCTCTGCTGATCCCCCTACTCAGTGCTAACCCCCAGCTCTGCTGATCCCCCTACTCAGTGCTAACCCCCAGCTCTGCTGATCCCCCTACTCAGTGCTAACCCCCAGCTCTGCTGATCCCCCTACTCAGTGCTAACCCCCAGCTCTGCTGATCCCCCTACTCAGTGCTAACCCCCAGCTCTGCTGATCCCCCTACTCAGTGCTAACCCCCAGCTCTGCTGATCCCCCTACTCAGTGCTAACCCCCAGCTCTGCTGATCCCCCTACTCAGTGCTAACCCCCAGCTCTGCTGATCCCCCTACTCAGTGCTAACCCCCAGCTCTGCTGATCCCCCTACTCAGTGCTAACCCCCAGCTCTGCTGATTCCCCTACTCAGTGCTAACCCCCAGCTCTGCTGATCCCCCTACTCCGTGCTAACCCCCAGCTCTGCTGATCTCCCCCCCCCCCAGTACTAACCCCCAGCTCTGCCGATTTCCCCCTCCCCAGTACTAACCCCCAGCTCTGCCGATTTCCCCCTCCCCAGTACTAACCCCCAGCTCTGCCGATTTCCCCCTCCCCAGTACTAACCCCCAGCTCTGCTGATTTCCCCCCCAGTACTAACCACCAGCTCTGCTGATTCCCCCCCCCCCAGTACTAACCACCAGCTCTGCTGATCCCCCCCCAGTACTAAACACCAGCTCTGCTGATCCCCCCCCCAGTACTAAACCCCAGCTCTGCTGATCCCCCCCAGTACTAAACCCCAGCTCTGCTGATCCCCCCCAGTACTAAACCCCAGCTCTGCTGATTCCCCCCCCCCCCAATACTAACCCCAGCTCCGCTGATCCCCCTCCCCCCAATACTAACCCCCAGCTCTGCTGATCCCCCCTCCCCAATACTAACCCCCAGCTCTGCTGATCCCCCCTCCCCAATACTAACCCCCAGCTCTGCTGATCCCCCCCCCCCCAATACTAACCCCCAGCTCTGCTGATTCCCCCCCCCAATACTAACCCCCAGCTCTGCTGATCCCCCCCCCCCCAATACTAACCCCCAGCTCTGCTGATCCCCCCCAATACTAACCCCCAGCTCTGCTGATCCTCCCCAATACTAACCCCCAGCTCTGCTGATCCCCCCCAATACTAACCCCCAGCTCTGCTGATCCCCCCCCCAATACTAACCCCCAGCTCTGCTGATCCCCCCCCAATACTAACCCCCAGCTCCGCTGAGCCCTCCCCCCAGTACTAACTCCCAGCTCTGCCGATTCTCCCCTCTCTTTCTCTGGTCCTCGCTCACCTCCTGCTATAATGCTCCCATGCTGTGCACCTCGTGTCATAGAAACAAAAATGAAACAAAAAACAGTCTTTGCGCTAAATGTATGGAGTCCAAAACAAGAACACACTTACCAAGGGATTCATCAAGGGAAAGAGTTATTACAAAAGTCTATCCAACACCACACAGTGGTGTGCACAGGCTCATGGTGCAAATAACATTTGTTTATTGTAATATAAAAGAGAAAAATCAATACACTTACAAACATAGGTGAATCGTGAGCGTCAAAAAGTTCCCCCAGTGAAGAGCCCTGAACAGGGTCACATCCGAGTGCCGGGGTAGATGAGAGGTCCACAGAATGGCTGGATCCAAAGGCACTGGCTCATCAAGCTGCCGACAGTTGCGAGCGAGCCACTCACTGACCCAAAGACCGGCCGGTCAGGAAAGAGCTGTGGATGCCTCCAACACTTAGCCCAGGGAGAGCTCAGATGGAACAAGCTGACAGGGGGCGCTATGTGTGGTTGCCAGGACAATGCGTTTCAGAGGGCATGGCCTCCTTCCTCAGGCGGATGTGACCCTGTTCAGGGCACTTCACTGGGAGGAACTTTTTGACACTCACGATTCCCCTGACATTTGTAAGTGTATCGATTTTATCTTTTATATTACAATAAACGTTATTTGCACCATGAGCATTGTGCGCTCGTATTTCTCTTATGTGCACCTCGTGTCACATTGCTCGTTTTTTCTTGCTCTGGTCCCCCAGCTCTGCTGATCATCTCCTGCTTAGTACGGTCTCTCCGGTCCCCGCTCAGCTTCTGCTATATCATTCCCATGTTACGCACCGTGTGTGCCGTCTGCTAGTTGCTATGCTCCAGTCCAGACCCCGCTCACCTTCCTGATGCTCCACACGGCACACCAGATGCGACGTCTACAGCAGACACTCCCAGAATATATACACATGAACCAGAATTGGCTGCCCGATTACCTAGTATTTGCCTGTATGAGTCCTATCAGCTTCAGCTGATAAGACTGCAGTTATTTCTGTCCCATGCCCTGCTTTACACTGTATGTGAGGTCACATGGGGTGTAGAAGGAAGCTCTGAGTGATTAGCAGCTTCCTGGGAGTTCAGTGCTGTGCCGCAGTAAGTCCTGATAACAGATAGATAAGAGAGAGTGTGGCATAAATCAGGGGAGATCTGGGCATGCTCAGTGATGTCATTCTAAAGAACAAAAAAGGATTACAACAATACTAAGCAAGTAAGGAGATATCTACACGCAGTGTTCATTAGGGGTTTTTATGCTGAATTACATTGGACAAAGTTGTGGGGGAGGGTTTACAACCACTTTAAGGAGCCACACTCCCAGCCCAACCAGTGTGGATGTGGATATGGAACAGCCTCAGACAGCTGTCCTTTGCAAGCCACGCCCCCCTACTCCGATGCGTTTTCACCCAGCACATAGTCATAGAAGGTGGGTGTGGCTTTTGTGAAGAAGAACTGCGTGAGGCTGTTCCATATCCACAGCCAGTGGGTAACATTACACATCATCAGGGAAAAGCCACATACCTCCTGAGCCATAAACTGCTGCTGGATCTTCCCCAAATCCAAGTCCGGGGTGTGACCGCCATTTTGGTTCTGCTGAAGCAAGCTCTAGGGAATGAAATTAGATGTCACGTTAAACTCTGATATGATGGGAAATGTCAAAACCAAGATATCTACTACACTAAGACCCCTTTCACACTGGCAGGGCCCAGCAGTTAGCGCTAAAGCACTGCACGTTTTTACGGAGCTTTGTCGCTGCTTTTGCGGCCCTTACCGGCCGCTTTTTACAAAAAAAAAAAAAAAGAAGGGTAAAAAGTCCCATTTTGAGGTGCTTTCAAAGCGCATTTCAGGCGCTTGCCCATTCATCGCAATAGGCAGGGCGTTTTGGGATCACTAAATACAGTGCTCCCAAACCGTCTGTGACTGGCCTATAGGAAAGATCACAGGTTGCCTGAAGGCAACAAAGCGGCCACTCAGCCTCCGTTAAACTGGCTGAACCCTTAGAAGTGTGTCACCAATATCGGCGATTGATCTGTATCAATACCTGGAAATGACTGATCACTGCCAAGTGTAGTGCAGCCACAACATGTAAATGGGAGCTGAGGATCTGAATTTCAATGGCGGGGACAATTCCTGCTGCAGCCACATCCAACACAGAAATCTATAGGAAAAAGAAAAGCATAGAGTTTAAAAAAAAAAAAAAAAAAAAAAAAAAAAAAAAAAAGGAGCCGAGAATTACAATCACCTCTGCCCCTCCGTCCCTGTCCACCCCCAGGCTTACATCTTCCCTTGGCGCCCCCCCCCCCCCCCCTTCAGCCTTGCACAGGTGTACCAACTCCTCTCCATGGCCCTCTCCGATTTCACTGCACACTGTGAGCTTCTGAAAATGCGCATTAGAAGCTGCTGCAAGTCAGACAGAGCCCTGCCTCATTTCCTGGCTGGGGGACTTCCCGCATCATCTAGCTCTTTCCTCCCTGACTGCCCCTGGTCCCGCGCCTTTCATTCATTCAATTGGAGTTCCTTCATTAATAATAGCTCAGCATCGCATGTGGTGTTACCTAGGCTGGTCTGCATGTAAACTTTTTTTTTTTTTTTTTTTTTTTAAATATGAAATTTGTAAAAAAAAAAAAAAATGCTACCATAAAAAAGGTTAGGGCTGAATTTTATGAAACCAGTCCCTGGAGTCCAGCGCCGTCTTCCTACAGCCACTGCTTTGGGTTCCCCAGCGCCACCATCTTGGATTTGGGAGCCAGCTGTGACCTCCTTCGGAATCTCAGTCGGCTCTTCGTGGTGCATGCGCGAGATCATGTGACGCAGGGAGACGGGTCCTGCAACCTCCTGTCACATACATAGTACCCACTCCCCTGAAAAGAAAGAAGCCTCAAATGTGTTGGGTGGGGGAATAAACAGGACTTTCACCTATTTTTTTAATTCAAGAATGCAATTGACAATAAGAGTGGCTGCAACATTTGGCCAATAAAACAAAATAATAATAGCAAAGTACACTATGTTGACTTTCACTCTCAAGTGAAGGTCTGCTTTAGTTAACACCACCCCCCCCCCCCCCCATACAGTCTGGGTGTAGGATCCATTGAAACCGCTTTAATGGCACAGGAGGGCAGGAAAATGTAAAGCTAGGAGTTGGGCTTTAATAATAACAGGATAAGAGACTCCGCACTGCTCTCCTGTTCCCAACATCACCTGTATTCCCTCCGCCTGAGGCTGGAATACACAGAGACTGCCTAGAGATCACACATTGGTCCCTCACTGCTTCCATATTCATATTTCACTCACCTGGGGGGGGGGGGGGGTTCACATGACTCTGGAAGTCTGTGCCATCTCATCACTTTGGCATTGTCTCACTGCTAAGCTGCAGCAAGCAACACAGATTTAAGCCGGCGTTTCGTCAGATTTCGTAACGGAAGTGACATTCCGTTGCGCCCATCTTGCTACACCCCGCATTCATCCACAGTAAGGATGCAGTAAAAAGGCGGCAAGCGGACATCTTGTTACACCCACCGGAGTCTTGTATTTCACACTTATTTTTAACAGTAAACGGAGCTTATATAGTGAAATGCAGTATTTTGAAATCGGTCTGACTGTTTTGGATGTTGAATTTTCAAAGTAGCATTGTTCTGTCACATTAGCAAATCTGTGAGATCAGCAGGCTTGCCGCCGCTTTTCAAATTCAACATCTAAAAACAGTCAGAAAATTTTTTAAAAAATACTGCATTTCACTATATGAGCTCCGTTTACTGTTAAAAATAAGTGTGAAATGCAAGACTCCGGTGGGCGTAACAAGATGTCCGCTTGCCGCCTTCCCACTGTGTACGGGGTGTAGCAAGATGGCGGCGACGGAACGTCACTTCAGGTTACAAAATCTGATGAAACACCGACCATAGCTGATAGGATTTTCTTTCCTGCAACCACGAGAAAAAAAAAATTAAAAATAATCGCTGTATTCCCCCAGTCAGCACAGCCAGGGCCGATTCACAACACGCACTCCAGATTTTGAAGAATTCCAGTGCATTTCCAGATGCTTTTTCTTACTCTTCTTTTTTCCATTGTACTGGAGTGAGGTGCGTTTCTCATACATTCCGGTGCTTTTTTTTTTTATGCGTTTTTACCACGTTCTAGTACAGTCAAAATGCAGCATGTTCTATTTTTTTTTCTGGAACGCAGCGGAACTGAGTGCACTCGTGTGAGCTGTGCCACTGGGAACTATAGAACCTACTGTCCATGCATTTTTTGAGGCAGAAGGAAAAAAATAAAAAACACTGCAGCACTGCATGTGTTATAAAGTGGCCCTCAGTGTTAATGGGGGATACCTCCTGCGGAGCTACCGGCAGCCACTAGCAATAACAGTGACTTATTGCTAGTGGCTATAACCTCTTTCACATATGCTAAATGGAACCACTTTGATATATATGGGATATGAGACATGAGCATACTCCAGGAGTGTCAACATATGAACTTGGATTCCTCCGATTAACCCTTGATGGGAAATGCTTTCTTTGACCTATCTGAATATTCAGGAGTCCATAGTTTGAGGCGAGAGTCCATTTTTTCTGATGGTGGAGGGGGATCACATCAATCACCCCAACTCGCTGGAAAGGAACACTCTGCTCTTGTGGACTCTTGATCCTTAGTTTTATCTCATCTATTCTGCATTTCTATATTAAAATGATTGTTATTTATTAATTAATTTTTGTATTAGGTTTTAACATCTGCGCTGTACTGCTTCTATTAGTGGCTATAATCGCTGGCAGTAATTGAAGCCTAAAAATCCCAACATGCTGATTGTACCCAAGTCAACCAATGGATTAACTTGGGTACCTTCAGCCTGCCTATACATTGTTTGAATCTCAGCCGGTCCCTCCTGAACCCGTCAAGATTTTAGCCGCCTATGGCCGGCTTTACATTCAGTTCTGCTACACCAGATGGTACCATCACACGGGACCGCAGTGCTGTGGGGGTTCCTGCACTCACCTCTTGTACCTGCAGGCTGAAATCCTTCCCATCTGGGGTGACACCTTGCACCTCCGCCAGGCTCTGCTCCTTCACCATGTCCATAGACAGCAGCCAGTGCAGTACAGCCAAACATAGGGGGCTCCCTGGAAGAAGGAAATGCAAAATTACAATGGCCGACTACTAGCAGATCCATCTCTTATTACAGACTATAATTTTTCCTTTTTAATAGAGGATATGGTTATAAACCTAGAAGGCAGTGACAATCATTGTAGTAGCGATCACTACTACAGAGATTCTTCACTCCCACAGCTATGGCATATCCATATATACATTAGTCTGAGCTGTATCAATACAACACACTAAAGCTGACCATAGATGGTATGTTGCAAGGAAAAAAAAAAAAAAAAAACGCTCCATTCCCCCATCAACATAGTCAGTATTGATAGGGGAATCCCTTCCCCTGCAGCCATGTGTTCATCCAGTGGGGGAAGCTTTCCCCGCTGGGAGAACACAGTGATCAGTGCTAGCAGCTATAAGAGCCACTAGCAACAATCACAAGTAAAATCCAACAGGCTGGTTGTAGCCTAGTTGATTGATCGATTGTGTACTTTTAGCCTGTCCATACATGGCGCGATTGTCTATGGTCGGCTTAAAGGGGTTGTAAAGTGTTTTTTTTTTTTTTTCTTTTTTAAACAAACATATCATACTTACCTCCTCTGAGCAAGGGTTTTGCACAGAGTGGAAACGACCCTCTTCCCCAAGCAGCGCTCCTGAATACTCCCTGCATCGATTGCACCGACGGGGAAGCACTCTCCATGGGGGGCACTCTTGCGGGCGCGCTCCCGAGCCTTGCTACTGCGTCCATTGACACAGACAGGAGGACTCTGCCCTGCCCCCCCATCGTTGGATTTGATTGACAGCAGCAGGAGCCAATGGCTGCGCTGCTATCAATCTATCCAATAAAGACCTGAGACACCAGCTGGAGCCGGTGTGCTCGTCCCTGTCGCTGGAAAAAACGGGTTCATGTAAGGGGGGGGGGGGGGCTACTACATCACAGGAGGTTTTTTACCTTAATGCATAGAATAGTATTAAAGGGGTTGTAAAGCCTCGAGGGTTTACAACCCCTTTAAGGATCTCGATCACATGCCTGATGAAGGGGACCTGCGTGGCACCAAAACGTTGCTATGGTAACTAGGATGTGATCGCTGAATATAGCTATAGACTTGTCTTGGAGACCCTTGGTGTGCTGGGGGGACACACTTCTCGCTTTTGAATGTTCTTGGTTCCAGCAGCACCCATCCACATCTACAGCCAGTTTCGGGACTGAGCGCACTACCCAGCTCAGAACAATACATATATAGGCGGCATTAGAGCTCACCGCCATGCTGCCACATAAAGGGTTAAACATACATTTAATTTTAAGAGAAGAAAAAACAAAAAAAAAAAAAAAAAATCACTGCGCACCCGATTTTCCATTCTGCAAGGCTTGGGCCAACAAGGAGGCAGATATATGAAGCCGTGCTTTCAGCGGCTCTGAATTGCTGGCTCCTTGGTTATCAATAGGTGCGGAGCGCATATCTTTTATTCCTGCAGAGGAAGCCTTGATAAAGACTCGGGCCACGTCCTCCGGCATCGTTTGAAGCGTCTCAGGGTGGCTTATTTGGGGACCAAATCGCA
This sequence comes from Lithobates pipiens, assembly GCF_037356315.1. NCBI lineage: Eukaryota > Metazoa > Chordata > Amphibia > Anura > Ranidae > Lithobates > Lithobates pipiens. The sequence goes on from NW_027507789.1 coordinate 15,140,888, forward strand.
GACACTGCAGCAAGTCCACGCCGTGTGTCCATAGAGGTATACAGACCCCATCTCGGGCCGGTGAAGGATCTGCAGACAGGCCGGAGTCCCTCATCAGTCCCTCTAAATTATAAAATAAAGTGAATGCGATTTTTATGGGGAAATGCAGACTGCGGTAGGTGTGTGCAGGTAGAGGGAAGGTCCGCTCTGTCCTCTCTCCGGGTTTTAGTGATGCAAGAGGAAAAGAATAGGAGGTGTCAGAGCCAATCAGGACGCACAGAGTCCACCCTCCCTCCAGAACATAATCCGTCCCGTTCTCCAGGGTGCAGGACACAGCCATACAGTCCGTCTGCAGCATCCTAGTCCACTGTGTCTTCACATCACACCGAAAGGGACTGCTTCTCCAATCACAGGACAGAAGCTGGCGGCTGAGTGACATCACCTGGTTCAGCTTCTGTAATGCCCGGCTCTTCTCACCGACTGCCAACTTCAGCCGGGATACCCTGCAGAAGGAAAACAGGGTACAACCTTACAAAGTGGGACAAAAAAAAAAAAAACTGCAAAAGGTCTATTGGCAGACTAATGTCACGTACACACGATTGGACAATCGGAAAAAAATCTGATGGATTTTGTTGTCGGAAGGGTGTTGGCTCAAACTTGTCTTGCATCCACACGATCACACAATGTTGTCAGAAATTCCGAACGTCAAGAATGCGGTGACGTACGACGAGCAGAGAAAAGTGAAGTTCGATAGCCAGTGCCGCTCTTCTGCTCGATTCTGAGCATGCATGGAACTTTGTACATCGGAATTATGTACACACGACCGGAATTTCCAACAACGGATTTTGTTGTTGGAAAAATTTGAGATCCAGATCTCAAATTTTGTGCGTCGAAAATATTTGATGGAGCCCACACATGGTCAGAATTTGACAAAAAGCTCCCATCGAACATTTTCCGTTGGAAAAAATCAGACCGTGTTGTACGCAGCATTATGCCCTGTACACACGGAAAATGTGCAATCGGACTGTGTTGTCGGAAATTCCGATCGTGTGTGGGCTCCATCGGAACGTTTTCCGACGGAATTTCCGACACACAAAGTTTGAGAGCTGGATCTAAAATTTTCCCACAACAAAATCCGATCGTGTGTATACAATTCCGACGCACAAAGTGCCACGCATGCCAAGAATAAATTACTAGGCGAAAGCTATTGGCTACTGCCCTCTTTATAGTCCCGTCGTATGTGTTTTACATCACCTCGTTCTGAACGATCGGATTTTCCGCCAACTTTGTGCGACGTGTGTATGCAAGACAAGTTTGGGCCAAAATCCATAGGGGGGGGGTGAGTTATAGGTGGTGGAGACTTATTTCTCTATAGCTGTCAATCACAGCACGGAATAGCAGGGGACCCGAACCCGGAAGAAGGGCTCGGCTTACATTTACGTCGCCCGGAATGGAGCTGCTGCCTGCTCGCAGTACAACTACTGTGGGAGGGTGGCAGGCGGTTAAAGGCCGCCTCCTCCTTTTCAACACATTACACCCATATTTGGGGTGCAACAAGTAGCTAAGTAAATCCCACCGCCAGAGCACCCTACCCACGTGTGTGTACAGGGGCATCTTACCCGCAGCCGCTGTCACTTGTACAACCCGTGCGCCTGTGCAGGGTTCCACTCACACAGCCATGTCATTAACTTACAGAGATCTGTGAATGAACTACAAATCCCATAACCCACCACAGCAGATGGACTTCTAGTTCTGGAAGGAATACAAGTGTGGTGATCACAGCTCTTGCAGTCCATTGGCACTTCCTCCAGCTCTCTACCTCCGTAAGGACAGGGATCTAGAAGAAGGGTCTGCAGGAGCCTGGCATTGCACCCTCCATCCACTGATCACAGCTGCAATGCTCGAAAATACTACTACTACTACTACAAATTGTTTTGCTACAAATATATGTACATTTATTTCCGAAAGGTGGACTTATCCTTTAACTTAATGCAATGTCATGAATCGATGTTCTAAAACAGGGATATGCAATTAGCGGACCTCCAGCTGTTGCAAAACTACAAGTCCCATCATGCCTCTGCATCTGGGTGTCATGCTTGTGGCTGTCAGTCTTGCTATGCCTCATGGGACTTGTAGTTCTGCAACAGCTGGAGGTCCGCTAATTGCATAACCCTGTTCTAAAAGTTCACTATCAACTTTATCTTGATAGAAGCTCACCCGCGAGTCCCAATAACAAACTGCTCACCTGTCAGACACCGAGCCGATCCCAGACAGCAGCTCTTTAATCCGGAGTCCGGTGTTGTCCCTTTCCAGTCCAGGCCCCCGGCCGCCATGTCCTTTCTGATTGAACCTGCACAGCATGAGGCGCCCCCTGCTGGACAGCAGAACCAGACCTGTACCTGTCAGGAGAAAGTTATAAAAACGCTGCAATTACAGTATTTTTGGAGGGCGACCACTATTTTTACGAAAAGGTAACAGCGCTCTCTGTGGGGGCAACCCAATCCATACACCAGATCCACTCACAGGTGCCTGAGCTTGATGTATCCCATCACACTCTAATGTCATAAACGTAGAAATAAATAAAAGTAGAAAGAGTCGGCAACACTGAAATCCTTGAAGTGTAGTTTATTGGTACATCAGAGTGACAATAAAAACAATAGCGCTGACAATTTTCAAGGTTGCAAGTCTGTAGACTCCCAATTAAAGTGGAAGTAAACTCAATCAACATGTGCTCTGTAATCCTTATGCAGCTAGCATCTTAGGAATCCTTATCCAGAGACATTGCGTGCTTCTCCTGCAATAAAAAGCCTGCATGCTCGCCATTTGTGACAGCTGAACTTCAGTTCCACTTTAGGTCTAGGGATAGCGGAAAAGGCTGGAATATTATTTCTCACTCCCCTGGTTGCCAGTGCTCTTCTCTTTAACGTTATGGGTTGTAGAGGGAACCTTTGCGATCCTCACATACAAAACGTAGGACTGTTGGTGCTGCACTGTGTGCAAAGACATCAGCGTCGGGAGCACCTTAGAGAAGAGGTGTCGGGGGGAACCGATCACACAGTGGATGAGAAAGCCTAACAGGAGTGAGGAATAAAGCTTATTCCTCAACCCCTAAACCTAATGAGAATGTAACCCTTGCAGTGCCAGGAGGCTTTGTTCCAAGGGTTTATTTTTTTAAAAAGCACATGTTGTAAAGTGCTGCTTAAACTGTTGGTGCTATATAAATCCTGTACTAAAATATACATATACACACATAGATAGATATATATATATATATATATATATATATATATATATATATATATATATATATATATATATATATATATATATATATATATATATATATATATCTATCTATCTATCTATCTCTATCATTATGATCAGTGGATCTGGGGTGCAATGTCAGGCTTCTGCCTCTCTATAGATTGTCAGACAGACTACTGCTGTGTACAATCACAGCGGGTGTCGGCAGGGAAGCGCACGTGTGCTCGACCCTAAACCCAGAAGCAGGCAGCAATGTACATTGCTTTGCCTGCACAGGCTGCCTGTCTGCAGTACATTGCGGGTGGGCGGTCCGGAAATTGCTAATTTCTTTTTTTTTTTGCCAATTTTATTTTGATAAGAGGGTCATTTTAAAAATCTTCCCCTTGCTACCCAAGGCTGGCTGGAATAAGGTTTTAGTATATGAGCACCTAAAACAGACCTACCATCAGAAGTGTGGATGTTCTCCGATACGGCTGCAATCCTAGGAACATTGTGTCGGACAGACGACACCATGGAACTCCTCGTTGCAGAGGCAGGGGCCCCGTCCTCAGCCTTGGGAATGGTTATGGAGAAGAGGTCGGAGGGGTTGCTGTAAATGACAGCGGCAGCAGAATAGAACGCACAGCACACAGGAGCGTGAATTGGATACTTCCTATATTCACAGGCTGCACCTTCCCCTTCGTCTCCAGACGTCATCGACACCAAGGAGCCCTTCTGTCCAATAAGCAGCATACAGTCACAGGAAACGTTCCCAGAGCCTCCGATTGGTTGCTCAGTACCGCCATCATGTGGTCCTGTCTTAGTTGCCCCGACAGAGACCACCGGCTGCTCCATGTGGTACAGGAGTTTCAGCAAGCTCTGATTTTCTTTACAAGAACCCGAACTCTTCAATGGGAAGTATGCCACCCGACCATCAGGGAAGCCGCAAAGGATTATGGGGGAATCGAGCATCGCCAGATCGACTCCAAACAATCGAGTGAACAGTCGTGCTTCCAGGAGAAAGGTAGACGGGACCCCGTTCACTTTATTTTCTTTCCATAGAGAGACACAACACAGGACGGGCGGCGGGGGAGGATTCGGCGTGACCGCCTTGCCGGATAACGTCACCTCTCTGGTCGGCGATGGGTTGAGGTCTCCATAACCGAGGGATTTCCGGGGAAAGACTCTGACCTTCCATTCTTCCAACTGCTGTACGGCCAGTACCAGAGCATCACCGGCCAGCGTGAAGGAGGCGGCACTGCTGTCCCGCAAGCAGCAGAACCCGGGCCCAATATGGTGGACAGTCGCCCCTCCTCTCTGTGATGTACAATCCGGGTCCTGCAACAACCTGCACAGATACAAATAAGAACAGCCAAAAGGATTAAAGAACCACCCCGGATAACAAGAGACCAATCAGTAAACTGAGTGCAGCTTTCCTCAACCCGATGTCCTGCAGAGAACGCTGGGAGTTACCCGAGCAATCAGAGATTCATGAATTTTAGATAAGGACCCCCCCCCCCCCCCCCCCATCTGCAGCCTACACACCGGAGACAGTGCAATCAGCTCCTCATCCTGGGAAAGGATGTGAGGCGCCAAAACGGCATCAGCTGGAACTAAATCTGCCCCAATATTTACATTCTCCTTCCTTAACCACTTGCTGACCGCTATCAGCACACATATATATATATATATATACATATATATATATATATATATATATATATATATACACACACATATATATATATATATATATATATATATATATATATATATATATATATATATATATATATATATATATATATATATATATATATATATATATATATATACACACATACATACACACACACACACACACCGGCAGAATGGCACGGCTGGGCAAATTAACGTACCCGTATGTTACTTCGAATTTCCATAAAACTATCCCTTATTTTGTAGACGCTAACCAACTTTTGCGCAAACCAATCAATAAATGCTTATTGCGATTTTTTTTTTTTTACCAAAAATATGTAGAAGAATACGTATCGGCCTAAACTGAGGGGAAAAAAATATTTTTTTTTATATATTTTTGGGGGATATAGCAAAAAGTAAAAAAAAATGTGTTTTTTTCAAAATTGTCGCTCTTTTTTTTGTTTATAGCGCAAAAAATAAAAACCGCAGGAAGTGATCAAATACCACCAAAAGAAAGCTTTATTTGTGGGGAGAAAAAGAACATCAATTTTGTTTGGGAGCCAAGGCGCACGACTGCGCAATTGTCAGTTAAAGCGGCACAGTGCCGAATCGCAAAAAGTGCTCTGGTCTTTGGCCAGCAAAATGGTCCGGGGCTTAAGTGGTTAACGAACCATCACAGCTCTGTGGTAGTTCGTTGAGAACTACAATCCCACAGCCACCAAGGCTGTCGGGACTTGTAATTCATCCATACGCAGAACTCTGTATGAATGATGCTGCCGTGTGGGCGGAGCCCCGCATGGCCGTGCTGCATTCAAAAACAGACAGCTAGTACAGTGACAAAGTGTCTGTTAGTGTCCGCCACAATGTCACAGTCCTGCTATAAGTCGCTGATCACCGCCAAAGAAAAAAAAAAAAAAAAAAAAAAAAAAAAAAAAGGGGAGAGAGAAGATTTGGGGCAGCACAGTGGTGTAGTGGTTAGCACTCTCACCTAGCAGTAAAAAGCGTCGCTGGTTCAAACCCCAACCATGACACTACCTGCCTGGAGTTTGCATGTTCTCCCTGTGCCTGCATGGGTTTCCTCCGGGTACTCCGGTTTCCTCCCACAATCCAAAGAAATGCAGGTAGGTTAATTGGCTTCTGCCCACAATTGGTCCTAGTAAATGAATGGGGACCTATGTGAGTGTGCAATGTACAGGGATAGGGACAATTGTAGACACTCACAGGTTGAACTGGATGGACTGGTGTCTTTATTCAACCTTACTAACTATGAAACTATGATCCCATGGTTTGTAGACACTATAACTTTTGCTCAAACCAATCAATATAAACTTATTGCAATATTTTTTTTTCTTTTTTACTAAAAATATGTAGAATACATATTGGCCTAAATTGATAAAGAAATTCGATTTTTTAAAATTTTTATTGGATATGTTTCCTAGCAGAAAGTAAAAAATATTGTTTTTTTTTTTTTTTTTCCAAAAGTCTGTCTTTTGTTATTTGTAGCAAAAAAAAAAAAAAAAAAAAAAAAAAAATGTATTGTAGGGATGATCAAATACCACCAAAAGAAAGCTCTATATGTGGGGAAAAAAAAAACAAACAATTTTATTTGGGTACAGCGTCTCACATAATGCAGTGCCGTATCACAAAAAATGTCCTGGTCATGGGGGGACCCTGGGCTTGAGCCGCTTTCAGAACCTACTGTACCTTCTATACATTAACATATTTATCAGCGTATAACACGCACCCCAAGTTTAGGAGGGAATTTTAAGGGAAAAAAAAAAAAAAACTTACATTTAAATGCCCATCAATGCAGCCTTATCAGTGTCATTGCAGCCTTTAAGTTTAAAAATGGCGCCGCTGAGATACAGAGTCCTGCGTATCTCTCCAGCTCTCGGGTCCTCTTGGCGGCTCTCGGGTCCTTTCACAGTCGTGAGCGGAGCCGAGAGTAGCCAAGTGTACTCGGCTCAGCTCACAGTCACGCCCAGTCCCTGTGTTATGTCCATCATAGGACAGGACTGGGCGTGACTGAGCGGAACGGAGCCGAGTACACTCGGCTTTGTATCTCGGCGGGGGCCCCCCTATTGGGTGGGGCCCATGGGCTTGAGCCTTGTCAAGCCCAATGGTAAGCCCGGCCCTGGGGAGGGTTGCAAATCTTCCTGAGGGCACCAGTTTAATAATATACACAATAGTACTACTCCTTTAGTATGGGTGGTACTCCGGGAGATGAAGCCAGACTTGTGAGAATGATGGTGATGTCGGGCGACTTACCTCCCAGTCTCGTCCCATTCCAGGAGGAAGACTCCGCAGGGAGCGCACAGTGCGTACAGCTGATTGGACCGGCGGTCAACTTCCATATGGGAGATTTTGGAAGGAAATAAATACACGGACTGAAAAAAGAAAAACATCGTCCCGTTTTAATGCACACCGAACACGCCATTTGTTGTGAAGCAGCAAAATTTAACGCTGAACTCCAACCAGATTTAAAATCTGCGCATTAACCCCTTCCCGCCAACCGGTCCTTAAAGTCAGTGGATCTCAACCTCAATCCTCCCCCCCAACAGGCCATGTTTTGGAAACTTTTTTTTACTATAAAATAGTTTTTACTTAAAGGGGTTGTAAAGGTTAGTTTTTTTATTCTCTAAATAGGTTCCTTTAAGCTAGGGCATTGCTGATTCATTTACCTTTTCCTTCGATTTCCCTTTTAAATGTTTTTTTTTTCTTTGTTTTCTTTGTCTGAATTTCTCACTTCCTGTTCCTCCTCAGAAAGCTGTTCAGTAAGCTGTTCTGGCTGACTAAACACCGCTCGGATGATGGTGTGAAGTTTACTGAGGAAAAACAGGAAGTGAGATATTCAAAGAATAAAAACATTTAGAAGGGAAATCGAAGGAAAAGGTAAGTGAACGAACAATGCACTAGCTTAAAGGAACCTATGTAGAAAATAAAAAATTAACCTTTACAACCCCTTTAACTATTTTAGATAAAATAGCTCTTATCAATACCATGTCATTGATATTGGTTTAAAGCAGCTGTGCAAAGTATAGGGAAAAACCTGAAAACATGGCCCGTTGGAGTTCCGTGAGGACTGAGGTTCGAGAATCACTGCTTTAAAGCGGGAGTCCACCGGGACTCCGCGTTTTTTTTTTTTTTTTAAAAGCCAGCAGCTACAAATACTGCAGCTGCTGACTTTTAAAATAGTGACACTTACCTGTCCAGCGCGCCCGCGATGTCGGCACCCGAAGCCGATCGCTAGGTCGTCTGTCGGGTCCTGCCGCCGCCATCTTGGGTATGGGAATCAGGAAATGGAGCCTTTCGGCTTCATTTCCCGGTTCCCTACTGCGCATGCGCGAGCCGCGCGCCGCAATCCGGACGGTCCCCGCTGCCTTTGGGAACTGTGTGTTTCCCAGCAGGCAGCGGGGCACTTGCGCAAAGGGGCGGGCAGTTGCGGAAAGGGGCGTAATCTACGCCCCTTTCCGCAGACAGCTATCCCGGAAGTGGGTGCAGTTACCTGGATTATCCAGGTAACTGCACCCCCCTCCCCCCTGAAAGGTGCCAATTGTGGCGCCGGAGGGGGGGGGGGGATTCCGATGAGCGGAGGTCCATTTTATGGTGGACCTCCGCTTTAAGGGTTCTAAAAGCCAAGAGGCGGGCAGACGGGCATTCGGGTCATACGCCTGTTGGCTATCACAGGGAGCGCGCTCAGGGATGGTTCAAGCTGGAACAAGGTAACAATTTCCAGACCTGGAATTCAGATATAAGGGAAGTCACGTTGCTGTCATATTGGGGTTTACTTACTAAATCTGGAGAGTGCATAATCAGCCTCACCTCTGCACAGAAACCAATCAGCTTCCAAGTTTTCATTTTGGAAGCTTAATTGAAGAAGCTGAGGTTAGAAGCGGATTGGTTTCTCTGCAGAGGTGAGACGGATTTTGCACTCTCCAGCTTTAGTAAATCAGCCCGGTTGTGTTCTGGAATCTCTCACCGTGATCGCCCTCCTCTCCAGGGAGAAGACGTGGAGGAATTCGCTGCCTCCGCACACATAGAGATCGCTGCCCCAGGGGACAATGCGGCCTTTACCTCCGGGCACGCCGCCGGCCGGGCACTGCAACTGCACCAACGGCTCCATCCCGGCCAATCCTACGTCTCTGTCGGGGTCTAAAGAGGAAATAAAAAAAGAAATCGGGTCATCAATCAGATCTGAACCCAATTCACTGAACTCTCATAGAAGCTCCAACATATTACAGTAGATGTAACAGAGGTGATCAAATATCACCAAAACAAATCTCTATTTGTGGGAGGAAAAAAAAAAATACATCAATTTTATTTGGGTACAAAATCGCACCGCGCCATTGTCAGTTAAAGCGACACAGAGCCGAATCGCAAAAAAGTGGCCCGGTCATTAAGGGGGCAAAAATGGTTAAAGTACGGAGTGATCCCGACACATTTCACCGCTATGGGGGGGGTTCTTCAGGGGATAACACACGACCTCCCCCTCTCCACCACGCAGGTCACACGACCCCCCCCCCCTTCTCCACCACGCAGGTCACACGACCCCCCCTCTCCACCACGCAGGTCACACGACCCTCCCCTCTCCACCACGCAGGCCACATGACCCCCCCCCATTCTCCACCACGCAGGTCACACGACCCCCCCCCCCCCATTCTCCACCACGCAGGTCACACGACCCCCCCCTCTCCACCACGCAGGTCACACGACCCCCCCCCCCTTCTCCACCACGCAGGTCACACGACCCCCCCCTCTCCACCACGCAGGTCACACGACCCCCCCCTCTCCACCACGCAGGTCACACGACCCCCCCCTCTCCACCACGCAGGTCACACGACCTCCCCCCCCCTTCTCCACCACGCAGGTCACACGACCCCCCCCTCCTTCTCCCCCACGCAGGTCACACGACCCCCCCCTCCTTCTCCACCACGCAGGTCACACGACCCCCCCCCCTTCTCCACCACGCAGGTCACACGACCCCCCCCCCCCCCTTCTCCACCACGCAGGTCACACGACCCCCCCCTCTCCACCACGCAGGTCACACGACCCCCCCCCCCTCTCCACCACGCAGGTCACACGACCCCCCCCCCTCTCCACCACGCAGGTCACACGACCCCCCCCTCTCCACCACGCAGGTCACACGACCCCCCCCCTCTCCACCACGCAGGTCACACGACCCCCCCCTCTCCACCACGCAGGTCACACGACCCCCCCCTCTCCACCACGCAGGTCACACGACCCCCCCCTCTCCACCACGCAGGTCACACGACCCCCCCCCCCTCTCCACCACGCAGGTCACACGACCCCCCCCCCCTCTCCACCACACAGGTCACACGACCCCCCCCCTCTCCACCACACAGGTCACACGACCCCCCCCCTCTCCACCACACAGGTCACACGACCCCCCCCCTCTCCACCACACAGGTCACACGACCCCCCCCCTCTCCACCACACAGGTCACACGACCCCCCCCTCTCCACCACACAGGTCACACGACCCCCCCCTCTCCACCACACAGGTCACACGACCCCCCCTCTCCACCACACAGGAGACACGACCCCCCCCTCTCCACCACGCAGGTCACACGACCCCCCCCTCTCCACCACGCAGGTCACACGACCCCCCCCTCTCCACCACGCAGGTCACACGACCCCCCCCCTCTCCACCACGCAGGTCACACGACCCCCCCCTCTCCACCACGCAGGTCACACGACCCCCCCCTCTCCACCACGCAGGTCACACGACCCCCCCCCTCTCCACCACGCAGGTCACACGACCCCCCCCCCTCTCCACCACGCAGGTCACACGACCCCCCCCCCCCTCTCCACCACGCAGGTCACACGACCCCCCCCCCCTCTCCACCACACAGGTCACACGACCCCCCCCCTCTCCACCACACAGGTCACACGACCCCCCCCCTCTCCACCACACAGGTCACACGACCCCCCCCCTCTCCACCACACAGGTCACACGACCCCCCCCTCTCCACCACACAGGTCACACGACCCCCCCCTCTCCACCACACAGGTCACACGACCCCCCCCTCTCCACCACACAGGTCACACGACCCCCCCCTCTCCACCACACAGGTCACACGACCCCCTCTCCACCACACAGGAGACACGACCCCCCCCTTCTCCACCACGCAGGTCACACGACCCCCCCTCTCCACCACACAGGTCACACGACCCCCCCCCTTCTCCACCACGCAGGCCACACGACCCCCCCTCATTCTCCACCACGCAGGTCACACGACCCCCCCCCCCTTCTCCACCACGCAGGTCACACGACCCCCCCTCTCCACCACGCAGGTCACACGACCCTCCCCTCTCCACCACGCAGGCCACATGACCCCCCCCCATTCTCCACCACGCAGGTCACACGACCCCCCCCTCTCCACCACGCAGGTCACACGACCCCCCCTCTCCACCACGCAGGTCACACGACCTCCCCCCCCCTTCTCCACCACGCAGGTCACACGACCTCCCCCCCCCTTCTCCACCACGCAGGTCACACGACCCCCCCCTCCTTCTCCCCCACGCAGGTCACACGACCCCCCCCCTCCTTCTCCACCACGCAGGTCACACGACCCCCCCCCCCCTTCTCCACCACGCAGGTCACACGACCCCCCCCCCCCTTCTCCACCACGCAGGTCACACGACCCCCCCCCCTCTCCACCACGCAGGTCACACGACCCCCCCCCCTCTCCACCACGCAGGTCACACGACCCCCCCCCCTCTCCACCACGCAGGTCACACGACCCCCCCCCCTCTCCACCACGCAGGTCACACGACCCCCCCCCCTCTCCACCACGCAGGTCACACGACCCCCCCCCCCCTTCTCCACCACGCAGGTCACACGACCCCCCCCCTCTCCACCACGCAGGTCACACGACCCCCCCCTCTCCACCACGCAGGTCACACGACCCCCCCTCTCCACCACACAGGTCACACGACCCCCCCCCCTTCTCCACCACGCAGGCCACACGACCCCCCCTCATTCTCCACCACGCAGGTCACACGACCCCCCCCCCTTCTCCACCACGCAGGTCACACGACCCCCCCATCTCCACCACGCAGGTCACACGACCCTCCCCTCTCCACCACGCAGGCCACATGACCCCCCCCCATTCTCCACCACGCAGGTCACACGACCCCCCCCCCCCCCCCCATTCTCCACCACGCAGGTCACACGACCCCCCCCTCTCCACCACGCAGGTCACACGACCCCCCCTCTCCACCACGCAGGTCACACGACCTCCCCCCCCCTTCTCCACCACGCAGGTCACACGACCCCCCCCCTCCTTCTCCCCCACGCAGGTCACACGACCCCCCCCCTCCTTCTCCACCACGCAGGTCACACGACCCCCCCCCTTCTCCACCACGCAGGTCACACGACCCCCCCCCCTTCACCACGCAGGTCACACGACCCCCCCCTCTCCACCACGCAGATCACACGACCCCCCCCCTCTCCACCACGCAGGTCACACGACCCCCCCCCCTCTCCACCACGCAGGTCACACGACCCCCCCCCCTCTCCACCACGCAGGTCACACGACCCCCCCCCCTCTCCACCACGCAGGTCACACGACCCCCCCCCCCTCTCCACCACGCAGGTCACACGACCCCCCCCCTCTCCACCACGCAGGTCACACGACCCCCCCCCTCTCCACCACGCAGGTCACACGACCCCCCCCTCTCCACCACGCAGGTCACACGACCCCCCCCTCTCCACCACGCAGGTCACACGACCCCCCCCTCTCCACCACGCAGGTCACACGACCCCCCCCCTCTCCACCACGCAGGTCACACGACCCCCCCCTCTTCACCACGCAGGTCACACGACCCCCCCCCTCTCCACCACGCAGGTCACACGACCCCCCCCCTCTCCACCACGCAGGTCACACGACCCCCCCCCTCTCCACCACGCAGGTCACACGACCCCCCCCCCCTCTCCACCACGCAGGTCACACGACCCCCCCCCCCTCTCCACCACACAGGTCACACGACCCCCCCCTCTCCACCACACAGGTCACACGACCCCCCCCCCCTCTCCACCACACAGGTCACACGACCCCCCCCTCTCCACCACACAGGTCACACGACCCCCCCTCTCCACCACACAGGTCACACGACCCCCCCCTCTCCACCACACAGGTCACACGACCCCCCCCTCTCCACCACACAGGTCACACGACCCCCCCTCTCCACCACACAGGAGACACGACCCCCCCTTCTCCACCACGCAGGTCACACGACCCCCCCTCTCCACCACACAGGTCACACGACCCCCCCCCCTTCTCCACCACGCAGGCCACACGACCCCCCCTCATTCTCCACCACGCAGGTCACACGACCCCCCCCCCCATTCTCCACCACGCAGGTCACACGACCCCCCCCCCCATTCTCCACCACGCAGGTCACACGACCCCCCCCCCATTCTCCACCACGCAGGTCACACGACCCCCCCCCCCATTCTCCACCACGCAGGTCACACGACCCCCCCCCTCTCCACCACGCAGGTCACACAAACCCCCCCCTCTCCACCACGCAGGTCACACGACCCCCCCCCTCTCCACCACGCAGGTCACACGACCCCCCCCCTTCTCCACCACGCAGGTCACACGACCCCCCCCCCCTCTCCACCACGCAGGTCACACGACCCCCCCCCTTCTCCACCACGCAGGTCACACGACCCCCCCCCCCCCTCCACCACGCAGGTCACACGACCCCCCCCTCTCCACCACGCAGGTCACACGACCCCCCCCCTCTCCACCACGCAGGTCACACGACCCCCCCCCTCTCCACCACGCAGGTCACACGACCCCCCCCCTCTCCACCACGCAGGTCACACGACCCCCCCCTCTCCACCACGCAGGTCACACGACCCCCCCCCTCTCCACCACGCAGGTCACACGACCCCCCCCCTCTCCACCACGCAGGTCACACGACCCCCCCCCTCTCCACCACGCAGGTCACACGACCCCCCCCCCTCTCCACCACGCAGGTCACACGACCCCCCCCCTCTCCACCACGCAGGTCACACGACCCCCCCCTTCTCCACCACGCAGGTCACACGACCCCCCCCTTCTCCACCACGCAGGTCACACGACCCCCCCCTTCTCCACCACGCAGGTCACACGACCCCCCCCTTCTCCACCACGCAGGTCACACGACCCCCCCCCTCTCCACCACGCAGGTCACACGACCCACCCCCCTCTCCACCACGCAGGTCACACGACCCCCCCCCCCTCTCCACCACGCAGGTCACACGACCCCCCCCCCTCTCCACCACGCAGGTCACACGACCCCCCCTCTCCACCACGCAGGTCACACGACCCCCCCCCCCCTCTCCACCACGCAGGTCACACGACCCCCCCCCTCTCCACCACGCAGGTCACACGACCCCCCCCCCCTCTCCACCACGCAGGTCACACGACCCCCCCCCTCTCCACCACGCAGGTCACACGACCCCCCCCCCCTTCTCCACCACGCAGGTCACACGACCCCCCCCTCTCCACCACACAGGTCACACGACCCCCCCCCCCTCTCTCTCCACCACACAGGTCACATGACACCCCCTCTAATCTACAGTAGTTATGTCAGAGGTCCCTATATGACGCCGGGGGTACCCGGCTCGCCTCCGTGTATGAGAGAGCAGTGAGGACCGGTCACATAGCGACTCACACCGACATCCACAGTTCTTCCTGCCTTCTCCATCCCGCTTATTTTTTCTAATTTTTAATCCTCAACGCCGATTGGCCTAGCCGCCTGTCACTCCGCCGATCCGTCATCGAGCGCTTTGAGTGCGAGACACGCCCCCCTTCTCCGCGGCGAGGCATGACGGGAGGTGTAGTCCATGTGACAAGCGGTGACGGCCCGGGCCAATAGGAGGTGGGACACGTGACTGGTGGCGCGGATCCATTATATACATATATACATATATACCTCATCATAGGGAGGATTTACATCTTAGGAGACTAGGTTGACCTTTTGTTTCTCCAGCCCCGAGCCTCTTTCTGACATTTGTTGCTTACAAGTTAAAAACAGTTTTGTTTTTTTTACCAGAAAATTACTTAGAACCCCCAAACTTTATATATATATATATATATATATATATATATATATATATATATATATATATTATCACTTGGGATAACAATACAGGTGTGGTTTGAAGAAAGGTTTTCATATGCGGGCGTGGCTCACGTATGCGTTCGCTTCTGCGTGCGAGCTCGTCGGGATGGGGCGCTTTAAAAATTCTAAAAAAAAATTTTCTTATTTTACTTTTTTTTTTTTGACACCGTCTTTAAAATAAATAAATAAATTGGGTCACGTTTATTCCTATTACAAGGAATGTAAACATCCCTACATCCCTTGTAAGGCCCCTTTCACACTGGGGCGCTTTGCAGGCGCCGCAGCACTAAAAATAGCGCTTGCAAAGCGCCCTGAAAGAGCCGCTCCTGTGTCTCCAGTGTGAATGCCCCCCGAGGACTTTCACACTGGAGTCCTGCTAGCAGCATCTTAGGAGCGGTGTGTGTGTGTACACCGCTCCTGCCCATTGAAATTAATGGGGCAGCGCGGCTATACCGCCAGCAAAGCGGCGCTGCAGCAGCGCTTTGCAGTGGTTTTAACCCTTTCTTGGTCCCTAGCAGGGGAGGGGGTAAAACCGTCCCGCTAGCAGCCGAATACGGGCGGTAAAGTGGCGCTAAAAATAGCGCCGTTTTACCGCCGGCACCTGTACCGCACACATAGCAGGGCCTGTTGCTGCACTCACCAAGAGTAACTGTGAGGGCTTACAGTTTTCTGATTTCACCAACACCTAAGGCCCAATTTTCTGCAGAGTATATAGGGCAGGCCGTATAGTGTGTATATATATATATATATATATATATATATTTATATATTTATATATATATATATATATATATATATATATATATATATATATAGATATATATATATATCTATATAGATATATATATATATATATATATATACTGCTGTTCAGAGTATATAGTGCCTGGGGACCCCCACGCCATTTTTACATTTTGGTGCAGGGTTCCCCTTAATATCCATACCAGACCCAAAGGGCCTGGTAATGGACTGGGGGGGGGGGGGGGGGGAACGACCCATGCTGTTTTTCTCAATGATTTTCATCTATATTGCCGGGACCCGACAATACGTTACAGCCGTGAGCAGTTTTAAATGACTTTTTTTCCTTTAGAAATGTGATTTTGCTGCAGGGACTGTTCTAAACACGGGAACCACTTTACAGGCATACTATAGACACCCCCCAGGCACGATATTTAAAGGAGTATTGCACTTTTATTTTTTCACTTTAAGCATTATTACAATCACTGCTCCCCAAAAAAACAGCCATTTAAAAAAAAAAATTGCATTGATACATGTCCCCTGGGGCAGGACCTGGGTCCCCAAACACTTTTTAGGACAATAAATTGCATATAAGACTTTAAATGAACACGTTTGATTTTTCACGTCGTGTCCCATAGACTTTAGCGGTGTTCGTCTGTTTGAACAAATGTTTTGCCTGTTTGCATGTTCTGCTGCGAACCGAACCAGAGGGGTGTTCGGCTCAACCCTAACAGTGGTGGGGGGGGGGGGGGGGTGAGGGGAGACTCATTGACAGAGGTGGGGAGGGAAGGCTCAATGATGGTAGTGGGCAGGGTAGGCTCACTGATGGTGGTGGGGGAGGGAAGGCTCACTGGTGGTGGTGGGGGAGGGAAGGCTCACTGGTGGTGGTGGGGGAGGGAAGGCTCATCGATGGAGGTGGAGGAAGGAAGGCTCATTGGTGGAGGTGGCGAGGGAAGACTCACTGATGGTGGTGGGGGAGGGAAGGCTCATGGATGCAGGTAGGAGGCAAGGCTCATTGATGGAGGTGGAGGAGGTACGGCTCATTGGTGGAGGTGGGGAGGGAAGGCTCATTGGTGGAGGTGGGGAGGGAAGGCTCATTGATGGAGGTGGGGAGGTAAGGCTCATTGATGGAGATGTGGAGGGAAGGCTCATTGATGGAGGTGGAGGAGGGAAGGCTCATTGGTGGAGGTGGGGAGGGAAGGCTCATTGGTGGAGGTGGGGAGGGAAGGCTCATTGATGGAGGTGGGGAGGGAGGGCTCATTGATGGAGATGTGGAGGGAAGGCTCATTGGTGGAGGTGGGGAGGGAAGGCTCATTGATGGAGGTGGGGAGGGAAGACTCACTGATGGAGATGTGGAGGGAAGGCTCATTGGTGGAGGTGGGGAGGGAAGGCTCATTGGTGGAGGTGGGGAGGGAAGGCTCATTGGTGGAGGTGGGGAGGGAAGGCTCATTGATGGAGGTGGGGAGGCAAGGCTCATTGATGAAGGATGGAGGGGATGTTCATTGGTGGAGGTGTGGAGGGAAAGCTCATTGATGGAGGTGGGGAGGGAAAGCTCATTGATGAAGGTGTGGAGGGAAAGCACATTGATGGTGGTGGGGAGGGAAGGCTCATTGATGGAGGTGTGGAGGGAAAGCACATTGATGGAAGTGGGGAGGGAAGGCTCATTGATGGAGGTGGGGAGGGAAAGCACATTGATGGAGGTGGGGAGGCAAGGCTCATTGATGAAGGTGGGGAGGGAAGGCTCACTGATGGAGGTGGAGGAGGGAAGGCTCATTGATGGAGGTGGGGAGTGAAGGCTCATTGGTGGAGGTGGGGAGGGAAGGCTCATTGATGGAGGTGGGGAGGGAAGACTCTTTGATGGAGGTGGGGAGGGAAAGCACATTGATGGAGGTGGGGAGGCAAGGCTCATTGATGAAGGTGGGGAGGGAAGGCTCACTGATGGAGGTGGAGGAGGGAAGGCTCATTGATGGAGGTGGGGAGTGAAGGCTCATTGGTGGAGGTGGGGAGGGAAGGCTCATTGATGGAGGTGGGGAGGGAAGGCTCATTGATGGAGGTGGGGAGGCAAAGCTCATTGATGGAGGTGGAGGAGGGAAGGCTCATTGATGGAGGTGGGGAGGGACGGCTCATTGGTGGAGGTGGGGAGGGAAGGCTCATTGGTGGAGGTGGGGAGGCAAAGCTCATTGATGGAGGTGGAGAGGGAAAGCTCACTGGTGGAGGTGGGGAGGGAAAGCTCATTGGTGGAGGTGTGGAGGGAAAGCTCATTGATGGCGGTGGAGAGGGAAAGCTCACTGATGGAGGTGGGGAGGGAAAGGTGGAGGAGGGAAGGCTCATTGATGGAGGTGGGGAGGGACGGCTCATTGGTGGAGGTGGGGAGGGAAGGCTCATTGGTGGAGGTGGGGAGGCAAAGCTCATTGATGGAGGTGGAGAGGGAAAGCTCACTGATGGAGGTGGGGAGGGAAAGCTCATTGGTGGAGGTGTGGAGGGAAAGCTCATTGATGGAGGTGGAGAGGGAAAGCTCACTGATGGAGGTGGGGAGGGAAAGCTCACTGATGGAGGTGGGGAGGGAAGGCTCATTGATGGAGGTGGGGAGGGAAGACTCACTGATGGAGGTGGAGGAGGGAAGGCTCATTGATGGAGGTGTGGAGGGAAGGCTCATTGATGGAGGTGGGGAGTGAAGGCTCATTGATGGAGGTGGGGAGTGAAGGCTCATTGGTGGAGGTGGGGAGGGAAGGATCATTGATGGAGGTGTGGAGGGAAGGCTCACTGATGGAGGTGGAGGAGGGAAGGCTCATTGATGGAGGTGGGGAGTGAAGGCTCATTGGTGGAGGTGGGGAGGGAAGGCTCATTGATGGAGGTGGAGGAGGGAAGGCTCATTGATGGAGGTGGGGAGGGAAGGCTCATTGATGGAGGTGGGAAGGGAAGGCTCATTGATGGAGGTGGAGGAGGGAAGGCTCATTGGTGGAGGTGGGGAGGGAAGGCTCATTGATGGAGGTGGAGGAGGGAAGGCTCATTGATGGAGGTGGGGAGGGAAGGCTCATTGGTGGAGGTGGGGAGGGAAGGCTCATTGATGGAGGTGGAGGAGAGAAGGCTCATTGGTGGAGGTGGGGAGGCAAAGCTCATTGATGGAGGTGGAGAGGGAAAGCTCACTGATGGAGGTGGGGAGGGAAAGCTCATTGGTGGAGGTGTGGAGGGAAAGCTCATTGATGGAGGTGGAGAGGGAAAGCTCACTGATGGAGGTGGGGAGGGAAAGCTCACTGATGGAGGTGGGGAGGGAAGGCTCATTGATGGAGGTGGGGAGGGAAGACTCACTGATGGAGGTGGAGGAGGGAAGGCTCATTGATGGAGGTGTGGAGGGAAGGCTCATTGATGGAGGTGGGGAGTGAAGGCTCATTGATGGAGGTGGGGAGTGAAGGCTCATTGGTGGAGGTGGGGAGGGAAGGCTCATTGATGGAGGTGTGGAGGGAAGGCTCACTGATGGAGGTGGAGGAGGGAAGGCTCATTGGTGGAGGTGGGGAGGGAAGGCTCATTGATGGAGGTGGAGGAGGGAAGGCTCATTGGTGGAGGTGGGGAGGCAAAGCTCATTGATGGAGGTGGAGAGGGAAAGCTCATTGATGGAGGTGGGGAGTGAAGGCTCACTGGTGGATGTGGAGGAGGGAAGGCTCATTGATGGAGGGGGAGAGGGGAGGTTCATTGATGGAGACTGTGCCCATCAAATGCATCCACTGTGCCCATCAAACGCAGCCACTGTGCCCATCAAATGCATCCACTGTGCCCATCAAACGCAGCCACTGTGCCCATCAAATGCAACCACTGTGCCATCAAACGCAGCCACTGTGCCCATCAAACGCAGCCACTGTGCCCATCAAACGCAGCCACTGTGCCCATCAAGCACAGCCACTGTGCCCATCAAACGCAGCCACTGTGCCCATCAAGCTCAGCCACTGTGCCATCCAACGCAGCTACTGTCCCCATCAATTGCTGCCAGTGTGCCCATCAATTGCCGCTGCTGTGCTCCATCAAATGCTGCCAGTGTGCCCATCAAATGCTGCTCTAATAGGCGTCAAAAAAAGTGACCTGCGAGCGCCATCCTGGGCACTCGCAGGTCACTCAGCTGTGTTAGAAAAGCGAATGAATATTGGCTTTCCTAAAACTAAACTGCCTCTCCGCCAATCAGGTTTTTGGGTCTGTTACCTGATTGGCTGAAACGACATGCGCCACCATTGGACACCTATCAGAAGGACAGGACGGGAGATGAGGACGGCAGGAGACGCAGGAAGGATCCGCTCGTGTCTGCCACCCGCTGCCCCACCAAGACAGGGTAAGTGACGGGCAGACGGTGGACGGTGGACGGGGAGTCACACTGGGGGCATTCAGGGGCACACTGGCAGCATTTAATGGGCACACTGACAGAATATGGTGGGCATACTGGCAGCATTTGATGGGCACACTGGCAGCATATGATGGGCACACTGGCAGCTTTTGATGGCACAGTGGCAGCGTTTGGCACAATGGCAGCGTTTAATGGGCACAGTGGCAGCATCTGATGGCACAGTGGCAGCATTTGAGGGAACAGCGGAAGCTTTTAATGGGCACAGTGGCAGCATTTGATGGCACAGTGGGTGCAATTGAATGCACAGTGGCAGCGTTTGAGGGCACAGTGGTAGCGTTTGATGGCACAGTGGCAGCAATTAATGGGCACAGTGGCAGCATTTGATGGCACAGTGGGTGTAATTGATGGCACAGTGGTAGCGTTTGATGGCACAGTGGCAGCAATTAATGGGCACAGTGGCAGCATTTGATAGCACAGTGGCTGCAATTGATGATTTTTTTTCAAAGTTTTTTTGTGCCCTCCCCCCCCCCCCCAAATATTTTGAGCACCAGTCCGGCCGCCACTGTGTCTGAGCAAATTAATGGGAACCACCCCAACCTATAACCAGCCATTCCAGCAAGGAGCACATGGAAGGGGCGACGCATTTCATAAAATCAGTCTGACGTGTACTGTATAATGTAACATTAAAGTGTAATAATGTGTTCATATAATGTAATAAAATATTATATAATGTATCTTTATAATATAATAAATTAATATAATATTATGACATAAAGCATAAATAAGATAGTTGAGATAAATAATTAAGATAAATAATAATATAATTTATATTATTATAATAATATGTTCATAGACTATAATGTAATATAGTGATAATATAATATATATAATAACCTGGAAATATACCGTATAATTCTGTGATACTCTTATATTATAATCTCCGCATTATCGGGTGATTTAAGTGATTTGTAAAGAAGAAATACTTTAGAACATCCATCACCCTCCAATCAGATTATAGGGGAGTGACGTAACCCTAACATAAGAACTCTCCAATGATGTATTGACCGTCCCCGCCCCCCGCCCCGCCTCCTGGACCACGACGAATAACAGAGAAACCAAGCACCGCCCCTTTTGTGTTCTCCACCAAACTGTGCCGGGAGTCCCCGCCCACTTCCTCCTATTGGCAGCTGTGGCGCCGCTAGTGCGGGAAGAAGCCTCCGCTTCGGCCAATGAGGAGCAGTGGGCGGGGAGAGTTCGTTAGGTTGTTGTGTGTTGCTGCCATGGAAGTCTAGAGCGCCGAGAGGAGTGTAGAGTGTCAGCTCTGCGGACTAGAGGAGGCCCGAGGGTGAGAACTACCGCTAACTCCTTCCTAACATACCATGTGCACCCCCATCCCCCTATATATACCCCACTATCTCCCCCCATATATGCACCATACTATATACCCCTATATATACCATACACCCCACTATATACCCCTATATATACCATACACCCCACTATATACCCCTATATATACACCCCACTATATACCCCCTATTTATAGCATACACCCGCTATCTCCCCCTATATATACCATACACCTTACTATCTCTCCCTATATATACCATACACCCCGCTATCTCCCCTCTATATATACCATACACCCCGCTATCTCCCCCTATATATACCATACACCCCGCTATCTCCCCCTATATATACCATACACCCCGCTATCTCCCCCTATATATACCATACACCCCGCTATCTCCCCTCTTTATATACCATACACCCCGCTATCTCCTCCTATATATATACCATACACCCCGCTATCTCCCCTCTATATATACCATACACCCGCTATCTCCCCCTATATATACCATACACCCCGCTATCTCCCCCTATATATACCATACACCCCGCTATCTCCCCCTATATATACCATACACCCCGCTATTTTCCCCTATATACACCATACACCCCGCTATCTCCCCCTATATACACCATACACCCCGCTATCTCCCCCTATATATACCATACACCCCGCTATCTCCCCCTATATACACCATACACCCCGCTATCTCCCCCTATATATACACCATACACCCCGCTATCTCCCCCTATATATACACCATACACCCCGCTATCTCCCCCTATATATACACCATACACCCCGCTATCTCCCCCTATATATACACCCCGCTATCTCCCCCTATATATACACCATACACCCCGCTATCTCCCCCTATATATACACCATACACCCCGCTATCTCCCCCTATATATAGATACACCATACACCCCGCTATCTCCCCCTATATATACACCATACACCCTGCTATCTCCCCCTATATATACACCCCGCTATCTCCCCCTATATATACACCATACACCCCGCTATCTCCCCCTATATATACACTATACACCCCGCTATCCCCCTATATATACCATGCACCCCACTATCTCCCCCTATATATACCATGCACCCCGCTATCTCCCCTATATATACCATGCACCCCGCTATCTCCCCCTATATATACCATACACCCCGCTATCTCCCCTCTATATATACCATACACCCCGCTATCTCCCCTCTATATATACCATACACCCCGCTATCTCCCCTCTATATATACCATAAACCCCGCTATCTCCCCTCTATATATACCATACACCCCGCTATCTCCCTCTATATATACACCATACACCCCGCTATCTCCCCCTATATATAGATACACCATACACCCCGCTATCTCCCCCTATATATACACCATACACCCTGCTATCTCCCCCTATATATACACCCCGCTATCTCCCCCTATATACACACCATACACCCCGCTATCTCCCCCTATATATACACTATACACCCCGCTATCCCCCTATATATACCATGCACCCCGCTATCTCCCCCTATATATACCATACACCCCGCTATCTCCCCTCTATATATATACCATACACCCTGCTATCTCCCCTCTATATATACCATACACCCCGCTATCTCCCCCTATATATACCATACACCCCGCTATCTCCCCCTATATATACCATACACCCCGCTATCTCCCCTCTATATATACCATACACCCCGCTATCTCCCCTCTATATATACCATACACCCCGCTATCTCCCCTCTATATATACCATGCACCCCGCTATCTCCCCCTATATATACCATACACCCCGCTATCTCCCCTCTATATATACCATACACCCCGCTATCTCCCCTCTATATATACCATACACCCCGCTATCTCCCCCTATATATACCATACACCCCGCTATCTCCCTCTATATATACACCATACACCCCGCTATCTCCCCCTATATATAGATACACCATACACCCCGCTATCTCCCCCTATATATACACCATACACCCTGCTATCTCCCCCTATATATACACCCCGCTATCTCCCCCTATATACACACCATACACCCCGCTATCTCCCCCTATATATACACTATACACCCCGCTATCCCCCTATATATACCATGCACCCCGCTATCTCCCCCTATATATACCATACACCCCGCTATCTCCCCTCTATATATATACCATACACCCTGCTATCTCCCCTCTATATATACCATACACCCCGCTATCTCCCCTCTATATATACCATACACCCCGCTATCTCCCCTCTATATATACCATACACTCTGCTATCTCCCCTCTATATATACCATACACCCTGCTATCTCCCCTCTATATATACCATACACCCTGCTATCTCCCCTCTATATATACCATACACCCTGCTATCTCCCCTCTATATATATACCATACACCCTGCTATCTCCCCTCTATATATACACCATACACCCTGCTATCTCCCCTCTATATATACACCATACACCCTGCTATCTCCCCTCTATATATACACCATACACCCTGCTATCTCCCCTCTATATATACACCATACACCCTGCTATCTCCCCTCTATATATACACCATACACCCTGCTATCTCCCCTCTATATATACACCATACACCCTGCTATCTCCCCTCTATATATACACCATACACCCTGCTATCTCCCCTCTATATATACACCATACACCCTGCTATCTCCCCTCTATATATACACCATACACCCTGCTATCTCCCCTCTATATATACACCATACACCCTGCTATCTCCCCTCTATATATACACCATACACCCTGCTATCTCCCCTCTATATATACACCATACACCCTGCTATCTCCCCTCTATATATACACCATACACCCTGCTATCTCCCCTCTATATATACACCATACACCCTGCTATCTCCCCTCTATATATACACCATACACCCTGCTATCTCCCCTCTATATATACACCATACACCCTGCTATCTCCCCTCTATATATACACCATACACCCCGCTATCTCCCCTCTATATATACCATACACCCCGCTATCTCCCCTCTATATATACCATACACCCCGCTATCTCCCCTCTATATATACCATACACCCCGCTATCTCCCCTCTATATATACCATACACCCTGCTATCTCCCATATATATATATATATATATATATATAATATGGACTTAAACACTAAGAGCCGGTTCACACAGGGGCGACACGACTTCCAGGACGACTTTGTGAGGCAACTTGGAGACGACTTGAACACGACCTGGGGCGACGTACAACACGACTTAAACCTTTTCCTGACATTTGTTGGTTTCAAGATAAAATCATTTATTTATTTTTTGCTAGAAAATTACTTACAACACCCAAACATTATATATATATATATATATATATATATATATATATACGCACCCTAGAGAATAAAATGGTGCTTGTTGCAATATTTTATGTCACGCTGTATTTGTGCAGCAGTCTTTCAAATGCAATTTTTGGGGGGAAAAAATTACTTTAATGAATAAAAAACAAAAGAAAACTAACCAGTAAAGTTAGCCCATTTTTATTTTTTTGTATAATGTGAAAGATTTGACATTGCGAGAATCGTGATCTTTTTATTCTAAGCAAAAAAAATTGTGATTCTCATTTTGACCAGAATCGTGCAGCTCTACCATACACCCCACTATCTCTCCCTATATATACCATATACCCCACTATCTCCCCCTATATATACCATATACCCCACTATCTCCCCCTATATATACCATATACCCCACTATCTCCCCCTATATATACCATATACCCCACTATCTCCCCCTATATATACCATATACCCCACTATCTCCCCCTATATATACCATACACCCCACTATCTCCCCCTATATATACACCATACACCCCACTATCTCCCCCTATATTTACACTACACCTTGCTATCTCCCCCCTATGACGAGGCCTGGCGGGCCTTGTGTTTTCCACCTGTGCCCTATCGTGATCCAGTGCTGTCCTGTCTGCTCTCTCTCCATTCCTCTCACAGAACAGACTGAGAGCAGAGGGATACACTGTGTGTGTCTATGGATGCACACAGCCCCACTAAGTAGCAAGCCCACATGTGTGCTCCCCGCAGGAAGTGGCTTGCTATGGGGGCACACACAGAAGAGGCGGCGAGAACATCACAGGGGGATGCCAGAAGAGGAGGATCCGGGCGACTTCTTGTTATTTTATAGGCAGATGGATATAAAGGGATGTGCGTTTGCTTACATCTGATGACCCCAGTGCCCATCTGGGTAAAAAAAACAAAAAAAAAACATAAAAGAATGACATCTTTTCCTGTTCATTGGACCTTAAAGTTATAACTAAAGGCAAACTTTTTTTTGTTTTGGATGGAAAGGAGAGGGATGAGACCCCCCTGTCAGGTTTTTTTTATTGCTGTCTGTGTCCCCGTTAGGGAGAGTCACTCTCTCTATCTGTCCCGTTTTACTATTATCACTGAGAGTGAAATAAAATCCCAAATTTTGGGTTGTCACCAGAACAGGGATATAAGGGAAACCTTCCAATGGGGACAGCCAGAGATTCCCCCTCACTTTGGAGGGATTTCCTCTCACTTCCTGTTTTGGCTATGGGACAGGAAGTGAAGGGAAATCTCCCCAATGGGACACAGATGGCAAAAAACAAACCTGACAGGGGTTATAACCCTCCCTTACGCCATTTAAAATTAAACAAAAAACTTGTTGCCGATTAGTTTCTACTTTCATGCGATGGAATCGGAGGTAAACGGATGCAGAAATAGAAGTACATTCCACTACAGCAGGAGGATAAGTGACTTCTGTATGGTTTATGGTTTAGAGATCGGTTCATAGATCCCGTGATTGGAATGGGCACAGTCCCGTGTGAATAAGCTCATAGTCAGTGGGGGTGGGGCTCAATCACCAGCACCCCCTCCCCGCTGCTTTGGGGTAAGTCTTCCTGAAAAGCAGATTGCGCTGGGTGCTGGTGGAGGGCAGAGGTAGTGAACAATGGAGGAGAAGGTGGTGAAGAAGAAAGGTACATCTAAATATGTCAATGACACCCCTCTGCATGAGCTCTTATACTTGTGTTTTTCCACCAGGGTCCCGCGGCATGCTGGGGGGGGGGGGGCCCTCTGGGCTTCCCTGGGGTGCTACAAGCGTGGGACACAGTTTGCCCTGGATCAGCTTCATGAGTTGCCAGCACCATAACAACCAATGATGCTGTAGGTCCAGGACACACAATGTCATTCACCCGCACCTCATCAGCGCTGACTCTGATACACGGCAGAGAAGGTGGAAGTCCATCTCCCACCCTCTGATGCAATGAGCCCACTGTGTGATTTGAGGGGGGGGGGGGGTGGCTCAATATTGGGGAGAGTCTGGTCCTCCATATGACGTCAGAGGCCCTCCTCCATATGACGTCAGAGGCCCTCCTCCATATGACGTCAGAGGCCCTCCTCCATATGACGTCAGAGGCCCTCCTCCATATGACGTCAGAGGCCCCCCTCCCCATATGACGTCAGAGGCCCCCCTCCCCATATGACGTCAGAGGTCCTCCCCATCACATCAGAAAAAATATATATATATTGGGGAGGACCTCTGATGTGATTTGGAGGATCTCCTGGTTACACTAGAGGCCCCCCGTCACATTAGAGGTCCTTCCTATCGCATCAGGAGTTCCTCCCCATCACATCAGAAGGACCTCTAATGTGATGATGGGGGGGGGGGGGGCTTTGATGTGATGGGGAGGACCTCCTGATGTGATTGTGGGGCCTCTAATGTAATGGGAGAGGTGGACCTCCTGTTGGGGGAGGGGGGGGGTGTGGACCTTCCGATGTGAAGGAGGGACCCCTGGTGTGATATGGGGGGGGCCTCCTGATGTGAAGGGGGGGTTGGATCTCCTGATTGGGGGAGGGGGGATTATGTGATTGTGAATTTTCATACTTTTAAAGAGTCCTGTGAATAAAAAAAAAAGTTGTGAAATGCTGCCCTATATTGTAGCATAATGGCCTTTAATGTTCATTTACAGCCATATCGGGTTTTTTTTTTTTTTTTTTTTTTTTTAGCTTTGGACAGATAAGGAAAGGGTTAGAACCTCTATGGGAGAATATCACTCACTTCCTGTCCTGGTGACAACATTCACGGAGAGAAGGTGCAGAAAAATAATAAAATAATATTAGTACGTGAACCCCTGTCGGCTTTTCAGTGCTGTCCTTTTTCCCTCACTTGACAGCGTTGTCACCAGGACAGGAAGTGAAGGGAAATCTTACATCGGTGTCTCGGTGGTATCTACTCCAGCCAGAACTAAGGGAAAAAATTTTTTCAGGATGGGGTACAATGTGAATGGGAGAGGAGACAATGCAGGGAGCGGACAACACTCATCACACCAAGGTTTAAATGGACCAGAGGGCTGGAGTGAGCAGAGAACTTCCTATTGGCCCCCTTGTGATGACATCAGCACATGAACAGCCAATCCACAGGGGGGGCATTTAAATGGAGCATTCACACTCCCAGGAGAGGGAAGACAATGGGAAGCATTGATGATGCTGACCTTTCACCCCCTCTCCCCCCCCCCCCCAGACTGCAGCTGCTTGGATCCGATCCTCCCCCTGATTCCGAATGTTTTCTATGAGAAGTGTCACCTCCCTTCTATCCACCCCTCTATGTACTAACCTCTCCCCGCCCGCCTGTAACCAGCAATCCCATCGCCTTGTATCTCTATAGAACTTCCTGTCTGTATTTATTATTATTATAATACAGGATTTATTTATTTTTCTATATTTTTGTACCATTTTATTTTTATATCTTTAATTTTCTTTCTTTTGTGTAACTTTGTATCATTAACTCTCGATATGTATTTGTCCTTGTGATGTAGATGACAAGTCCTGAGGCTTGGTAACACACTCGGGGGTGGGGTTCTTTTTTTTTTATTATTATTTATTTATTTTTTTTTGCACATTTTGTCTCTGATTGGTGAGTAAGTCTGGTTAATGATCCATTATTGGTGCAAATAGTTAATTAACGCCCCCCCCCCGCAGCGTGCGCAGATGAAGGGCTCAGTGCCAAGTCATGTATCAATAATTGTAACATAGCTGCCAGTAAATGACATCCACAGCACAGTTGCTCAGGGAAAAAACCGACCCCCGCCTACTCGGAAAACCGCTTGCTGTTAAAAGTGGGTGTGGCTTTTGAAGGTGGGCGTGGCCTGTTTGGCTGTCATGCCAGGTACACCTGTCCATTTATTTATCTGTCATTGCCCGTAACGAGCTGGATCTGTTTTCTTCGCTCTGCTTCCGTTTTCCCGTCGGCGTCTGTCCATTTGTGCGTTCATTTTGAAATATGTTAATAAATTACATTCCCCCTTCGAAAAAAAATATTGTAG
The DNA here is from genome assembly GCF_037356315.1 of Lithobates pipiens. Classification (NCBI taxonomy): domain Eukaryota; kingdom Metazoa; phylum Chordata; class Amphibia; order Anura; family Ranidae; genus Lithobates; species Lithobates pipiens. Next base: position 15,169,729 of record NW_027507789.1, read on the forward strand.
AGCGACCCATACGAGGTGAAATTCTTACTCCTCCCGGAGAAAATGCTGTTTGAAGCTCCCTCCGGTGCTGCTCACAAAGACGGGTTTGGTCAGAGGGCCCCAGAATTAACATTGGTTGAGGTGTCCTATGGAAATGACTGGGGGGAGCCTGGAGCAGCGTTTTCTCCAGGAAGCTTAGTTCTGCGGACGTGTCTGTTACCAATGTGAGGAATCCTATAATAGTCGTATCGTTTATAAGTAATGGGGGGGCGCATTGTGCTGTATGTTATATCTGGTTTATGTAGCGGCTCCATATTCCATGGCGTTGTACACATTGTTGTAATAACACATCCTATGGGGAGATCGGAGATGGGATTTTATAAAATCGTACGATATAAATGTATTCTGCTTCCTCCAGGCAGGTCGCCATGCAGAGCTCACCCGGGACACCCGTCCAGCAGAGAGGAGGAAACAACAGTGAACTGGCCCTCACCGGCTCGCAGGTCTCCGTCACCAAGCGCCCGAGCAGCGCCAAGCTCATCTCCCGCTCCATCTCCGTCGTCACCGACACCCGGAGCAAAGGCAACTCGTTGGTGAGATATACAGGGGCTGAACGTCCCACAATGCACCTGTGTACAATGATAATTCTTACCCCAGAATGATTTATAGTAATGAGACACTAAACTGTAACCTGAAAAAAAAAAATTCTATTCCCGTCTGTCTTCTGAACCCCCCCTTCTCCGTCTCTCTTCCTCCTCAACATCTCCAAATTCCTTTTATTTTCCCACTGTGATCAGACTTTTTGTTAGAAAGTGGCTACGTTCATTCTCCATGATCTGTCTGTATGTAGGAATGTAGCCTCCCCCGCCTTGGTCCAACTGTATGTAGGAATGTAGCCCCCCTCCTGCCTTGGTCCCACTGTATGTAGGAATGTAGCCCCCCCTCCTGCCTTGGTCCCACCGTATGTAGGAATGTAGCCCCCCTCCTGCCTTGGTCCCACCGTATGTAGGAATGTAGCCCCCCCTCCTGCCTTGGTCCCACCGTATGTAGGAATGTAGCCCCCCTCCTGCCTTGGTCTCACCGTATGTAGGAATGTAGCCCCCCTCCTGCCTTGGTCTCACCGTATGTAGGAATGTAGCCCCCCTCCTGCCTTGGTCCCACCGTATGTAGGAATGTAGCCCCCCTCCTGCCTTGGTCCCACCGTATGTAGGAATGTAGCCCCCCTCCTGCCTTGGTCCCACCGTATGTAGGAATGTAGCCCCCCTCCTGCCTTGGTCCCACCGTATGTAGGAATGTAGCCCCCCTCCTGCCTTGGTCCCACCGTATGTAGGAATGTAGTCCCACCGTATGTAGGAATGTAGTCCCAACGTATGTAGGAATGTAGTCCCACCGTATGTAGGAATGTAGCCCCCCTCCTGCCTTGGTCCCACCGTATGTAGGAATGTAGCCCCCCTCCTGCCTTGGTCCCACCGTATGTAGGAATGTAGTCCCACCGTATGTAGGAATGTAGTCCCAACGTATGTAGGAATGTAGTCCCACCGTATGTAGGAATGTAGTCCCACCGTATGTAGGAATGTAGTCCCACCGTATGTAGGAATGTAGTCCCACCGTATGTAGGAATGTAGTCCCACCGTATGTAGGAATGTAGCCCCCCCCGCATGTAGGAATGTAGCCCCCCTCCTGCATTGGTCCCACTGTATGTAGGAATGTAGGCCCCCCCTCCTGCCTTGGTCCCACTGTATGTAGGAATGTAGCCCCCCCCTGCCTTGGTCCCACTGTATGTAGGAATGTAGCCCCCCCCGCCTTGGTCCTACTGTATGTAGGAATGTAGCCCCCCCCCCCTGCCCTGGTCCCGCTGTTATGTAGGAATGTACCCCCCCCCCGCCTTGGTCCCACCGTATGTAGGAATGTAGCCCCCCGCTTTGGTCCCACCGTATGTAGGAATGTAGCCCCCCCCCCCGCCTTGATCCCACCGTATGTAGGAATGTAGCCCCCCCCCCGCCTTGGTCCCACCGTATGTAGGAATGTAGCCCCCCGCCTTGGCCCCACCGTATGTAGGAATGTAGCCCCCCCCCTGCCTTGGTCCCACTGTATGTAGGAATGTAGCCCCCCCTGCCTTGGTCCCACTATATGTAGGAATGTAGCCTTGGTTTTACTGTATGGAGGTATGTGTGATGTGATGGACCTCTGATGTGTAGCCCCCCCCCCTGCCTTGGTCTCACTGTATGGAGGAATGTAGCCCCCCCCCCTCGCCTTGGTATCACTGTATGTAGGGATTATGGGCCAAGGCAGGGGGGTTACATTCCTCCATACAGTGAAACCAAGGCTGGGGGGCTACATTCCTCCACAACGGGACCATAATTCTGGAACTCCCATAATTCTGGCCTAGGTGAGAAATGCAGAGGTGGAAGTCGGTACCTGTCAGAAAAGCAAAGAAAATGTCAACAATGTGCTCTTGTGGTGACATGAATTGGTCCGGTGCATGAAATTTTTGGTCACCGCATGTGTTGTGAATGGGCTTTAAACACTGGGAATCCTCGTTATCCCCATCTTATTGAGCCTCAGGTACTCTCTTTAGGTCCCCGAAGTACTGAAGGAATGTCAAACTCTCAGACCTAACCAAAAAATACAGTATATTACCAAAAGTATTGGGACGCCTGCCTTCACACGCACATGAACTTTAATGGCATTCCAGTCTTAGTCCATACGGTTCAATATTGAGTTGGCCCTCCCTTTGCAGCTGTAACAGCTTCAACTCTTCTGGGAAGGCCGTCCACAAGGTTTAGGAGAGTGTCTATGGGAATGTTTGACCATTCTTCCAGAAGTGCATTTGTGAGGTCAGGCACTGATGTTGGACGAGAAGGCCTGGCTCGCAGTCTCCTCTCTAATTCATCCCAAAGGTGTTCTATCGGGTTGAGGTCAGTCAAGTTCCTCCACCCCAAACTACTCATCCATGTCTTTATGGACCTTGCTGTTCATGTGGGAACAGGAAGGGACCATCCCCAAACTGTTCCCACAAAGTTGGGAGCATGAAATTGTCCAAAATGTCTTGGTATGCTGACACCTTAAGAGTTCCCTTCACTAGAACTGAAGGGCCAAACCCAACCCCTGAAAAACAACCCCCCACCATAATCCCCCCCTCCACCAAATGATTTGAACCAGTGCACAAAGCAAGGTCCATAAAGACATGGATGAGCGAATTTGGGGTGGGGGAACTTGACTGGCCTGCACAGAGTCCTGACCTCAACCCGATAGAACAGCTTTGGGATGAATTGGAGTACAGACTGTGAGCCAGGCCTTCTCGTTCGACATCAGTGCCTGACCTCACAAATGTGCTTCTAACCTTCCCATAGACACACTCCTAAACCTTTTGGACGGCCTTCCCAGAAGAGTTGAAGCTGTTATAGCTGCAAAGGGTGGGCTCAATATTCAACCCTATGGACTAAGGCTATTAAAGTTCATGTGCGTGTAAAGGCAGGCGTCCCAATACTTTTGGTAAAATAGTGTATATGCTCACTGTGTGTGTATAAATACATCTATATTTTACACACATCTTTTGAGGGCTGGTAGTATTGCATCAGGAAAATTTTCCCCCTTTTTTTATTTATTTATTTTTTTGGACAAAAATTTTTTATTTTTAATGTGGATAAGGAGACGGCTGAGAAGGGGTTAATGGCAGCAAATCTGAGCGTTTTTTTTAATTTATTTTGTAATCTCCGATCGCCTTTCTGACCTTTTCTCCTGCTCCTGTACAGAAGGACTCGCCGCGGGCAATCAATAACCTTCGCCGCTCCAACAGCACCACTCAGGTGACCCCCGGGAACAGCGATCTGCTCAGGTAATGCAACCAGAGGCCGGTACGGCACCACAGGGCCCCCCCGGCCTTTTCCCAGAGACAGCCGTGTACTAGAGTGCCCGGACTCTGGGGGGGGGGGGGTGGCTTTTCGTATTCTGACCTTTTGTGGTTCCAGCTGCTGCCCCCTGGGGGGGGAATAATAGATCAGTGAGGTGGGGGCCGCACGCTGCTCATCTCTGTCGGAATGTGGCAGATGTTCTCCTGGGGTGGGGGGGATTACATTGCTTACCTTTGTAGTGTGCTCTGTAACAAAGAGTGACAAGGGGGGGGGGGTAAAGAGTTCCAACTCCTCCCCCCCCCCCCCCCCCCTGTGTCCTATTGAGATGCATGAGGACCCGAGTCTAAGGCTACCTGTTGGGGAATTTTGGGGAATTTAAGTCAGGTGATAGGCAGGCTGAGACCTGCAGTCCCGGGACGATGAGAGACAGTAAGGAGCCCCCCCCCCCCCCCTTTTATAGTAGATCTGACCCCGGAGAGGAGGATGCTCACTTTACTTCGTGTATCAGGAATGATTTCCAGGGCTTATTCCCCATCTCAGTGCTGCTGATCTCCTGCAATCTCCTTCAGCCACTTCCGGTCTCCAATGTCAGCTGCACATGGCTCTGCAGCGGCTTTCTGATAGTAACAAAGACGGGCAATGATTGTGTGCGATACGGGGCATTCACTGAGCTTCACACTGTATGCGCCACATTATCCAAGTCCCCCCCCCCCCCCCTTACATCGAGGTCCCCATCAGAGTTGTTCACCCACTCCCTTGCATTGGGGTCCCCCATCAGGGTTCCCACTTACCTCAAGGTCCCTGTCGGTGTCCCTCCTTGCCTCAGGATCCCCGTGAGGTCTCCCCCCCCCCCCCCCCTATTAATTGAGGTCCCCATCAGATTTCCCCCTTATCTCAGGGATCCCATATGGGCCCCCCTTTCATCATGGTCCCCATCAGTTGTTCCCCACCCCCTTGCACCAGGATCCCCCCTTACATTAGGGTCCCCACTAGAGTTCCCACTTACCTCAGGGTCCCTGTCAGGGTCCTCCTGTGCCTCAGGATCCCCGTGAGGTTTTCCCCCCTATTCATTGAGGTCCCCATCAGATTTCCCACTTACCTCAGGGTCCCTGTTGGGGACCCCCATGGCTCAGGGATCCCATCAGGAGCCCCCCTTACCTCGGGGATCCCATCAGGGCCCCCCTTTAATTGAGGTCCCCATCAGAGTTGTTCCCCTTGCATCAGGGTCCCCATCAAAGTTCCCATTTACCTAAGGGTCCCCACTTACCTCAGGGATCCCATTGGGACCAGTGTCCCCCTTTATCACAGGGTCCCCGTCAGGGATCCTTAGTCTGTACACATCAGCTTCCGTCTGGATAAAATCTTGTAGCGGGCCGTTTGTGGCCCGGGGGCCGTAGTTTGGAGACCCCTGTCCTAGGCTTAAAAATAAAATTTAAATAAGATCTCCAGGCAATTTTCTTTTTTCTTTTCCCATGCAGTGGGGCTGTACGCACACTGCATGGGTTAGTTGCTCGTTTTTGTTTAGGGAATTGCAGAGCGGAGATGATACTTACCTAATCCTCCAAGCACAAGACCGGTCCCCGTTCCCTCCGCACACACACACACACACACACACACACACACACACACACACACACACACACACACACACACACGAGCAGTCTTGTACAGTGGACTATCCCTGATGTCATCACGCCCATAGACCGGGTCTGGATATGAGGATGGCAGGAACAGTCCACCGCTGGACACGGGGGAGTTCGGTTTTCCGAAGGATCAGGTAAGTATTGCCTTTCGGTGCACCCCTGGACAAAACGAGCCCCACTGCATGGGAGAAGAGTGTTGTGTTTTTTTTTATTTTTATATATGGAGTTCTTCTTTAACCCTTGCAATGCACTGGAGCCCAACTGCAAAGATAGTTTCAGAATTCCCCCAGAGTTCCGCTTTAATGAATGCTGCCAATCTAAGAAGACTGAAAATTAGAAGTGATCGGAGATTGTAGTGAGCGGGGTCAGATTTCATTTAAAGCTGACTCTGGCTGTTGATATCCCCCCCCCGCCCCCATTAACCTGCTGAGGAAATAAAACCTTTCCATTTTCATTGCATTCCTTATTTTAGACCCAATAATGTAACCGCTGGGTCACTGTGCTTCTCTAGGCAATGCAGGCAGATCGTGGCTGGGGGGAGGGGCCAGCAGGGTGCTGAACATAGCTTCCTGAAAAATCAGAGCACCCAGGCTCAGTACTCCTCTATGGAGCCCCCCAGTCCTGATACAAGCAGTGGGAGGAGTTATGGAAATGTCACAATGCCATGATGGGTGGGGTCAGTCTGGAGGAGTGGGAGGGGTCAGTCTGGAGGAGTAGGCGGTCCCAGGTGGGCTGTATTCACATTGAAGCAGAGTGCTGAGAAGAGATGATACTCTGGAATGGATGGGGGGGGGGGGATTCTGGTTTTAGAAGACTGGGAGGATGTCAATCGGATCACCTTGTAACTTCTCTTCCTATTTCTAGTTCATGTAACAATTTTGTCTCCATTTCGTCCTCTACAGCGGGGATCAGACAGAGGACTTCCTGGCCTTCTTCCAGAGCAGCTCCATCGGCAGGAAAAAGCTCCATGGATTGGCCAAAACCCCCCCAGAGAGGAAGGCCACCTGGAACATTCTGGTGAGTTAAGACCTCAATTCATGAAGGTGACACCCCAGGGTGACACACACGTTGTCAGATTCCCCACCCCTTCAGTCTTGCACAGTTTTATCGTCTCCTTTCCTACACTGAAATGTCTTCCTCTAATTTCACTGCACACTGTGAGCTTCTCGCAATGTGCACTAGAAGCTGCAGCAAGTCAGATAGAGCCCCGCCTCATTTTCTGGCTGGGTGATGTCCAACGTCATTGCCAGGGGTTTCAAACTGTCAGCACGCCAGCTTATTGCTGAACTACAAGTCCCATCATGCCTCTGGGAGTCATGTTTGTTGCTGTCAGCCTTTCAGTGCCTCATGGGACTAGTTCCGCAAAAAGCTGGAGGGCCGCCAGTTTGACACCCGACTGTCCCTGGCCCCACCCCTTTTGGATCATTGGATTTCAGTTTGTTTATCATGGAGGCTCAGCATCTCGTGTGGGCGTTACCCAAGGAGAGCTGCATTCTTGGGAACGCCCACTCCTCCACCCATCAGGGCCTTGTGATGTTTGCATAACTCTTCCCAAGATTGCATATCGGCAGCACCACCTGTCAAAAGCCCTCTTTTCCGCCACCCTCTGTTCATAGAAGCCGCACTATCAGTTACTGCAATGAAAAGTGCTCTATGAATGGAGGATGGGTGGGTGAAAGGTCCACCTCCTCCATTCATAGAAGCCGTAGTATCAATTACTGCAGTGAAACGTGCTCTATGAATGGAGGATGGGGGGGGGGCTAACGGGTCCACCTCCTCCATTCATAGAAGTCATACTCTGTTACCACAATGAAAAGTGCTCTATGAATGGAGGATGTGGACCTTTCAGCCGCCCACCCATCCTCCATTCGTAGAGCGGTAACTGATAGTATGGCTTCTATGAATGGAGGATGGGTAGGTGGATGAAAGGTCCTCCTCCTCCATTCATGGAGCACTTATCATTGCGGTAACCGAGTATGGCTTCTTTGAATGGAGTCGAGGAGGGGGGGGGGGGCATAGACAACACTTTCGGTGAGTGCTTATGACAGGTGGAACCAGTCTGCTTAACCCCTGCAGCACAAGAAGAGCACAGCTGGGGGCGGAGCAAACCAGAGGGGTGGAGCAAACCAGGGGGGCAGAGGAATTAGGATTTTAAGGAAGAGAGTGACCAGCAGCTTACGGCACCTTCCTCATTATTACTGTCCCTGGTGCTGATCAAATAAATCCCTAAACTTCGCCTATAAATATTAGAGTGGCGATAGTTGCTCTCTCCCCTTCCACCATACATACATTTCTGTAGGGTGGTCCTCTCCCCCTTCATTTCTGTAGGGTGGTCCTCTCACCCTCCATACATTTCTGTAGGGTGGTCCTCTCGCCCCTCCATACATTTCTGTAGGGTGGTCCTCTCGCCCCTCCATAAATTTCTGTAGGGTGGTCCTCTCGCCCTCCATACATTTCTGTAGGGTGGTCCTCTCGCCCTCCATACATTTCTGTAGGGTGGTCCTCTTCCCCTCCATACATTTCTGTAGGGTGGTCCTCTTGCCCTCCATACATTTCTGTAGGGTGGTCCTCTTCCCCTCCATACATTTCTGTAGGGTGGTCCTCTTGCCCTCCATACATTTCTGTCGGGTGGTCCTCTCGCCCTCCATACATTTCTGTCGGGTGGTCCTCTCGCCCTCCATACATTTCTGTCGGGTGGTCCTCTCGCCCTCCATACATTTCTGTCGGGTGGTCCTCTCGCCCTCCATACATTTCTGTCGGGTGGTCCTCTCGCCCTCCATACATTTCTGTCGGGTGGTCCTCTTGCCCTCCATACATTTCTGTCGGGTGGTCCTCTTGCCCTCCATACATTTCTGTCGGGTGGTCCTCTCGCTCTCCATACATTTCTGTCGGGTGGTCCTCTCGCCCTCCATACATTTCTGTCGGGTGGTCCTCTCGCCCTCCATACATTTCTGTCGGGTGGTCCTCTCGCCCTCCATACATTTCTGTCGGGTGGTCCTCTTCCCCTCCATACTTTTTCTTTTAGGGTCGGTTTATGGTTTTATCTCAGCAGTCATAATGCTTACCAGTTGCACCACCTCACACCGGGCCAGGAAGGGTATAAGGTGCCCTCTTGGGAAATATGGAACAGCTGCAATGTGAGCAGTTGGGGGGTCTATAGAGAAGAATTTCATGCACAGTAATTATCATCTCCTATGTTTGGTTTGTAGGATGAACAGTCGCGGGTGTTTCCCATTCCCTCCAGTGCCCGCAGCGCCAGCTCAGTGCAGAGTATGGGCATGAAGAGGAGAGAGATGCCAGTTTTGGCTCCCAGCTTTCCCGCCAACAACAGGTATGGGGGTAATTTTGTACAATTGGCACTCCTGCCTGTGTCTTAGAATAGGAGGGAGATGAAGCCTCCATTATTCTACATGTAATATCCTGCCCTCATTGTTTAGTTGGTTAGTGGGCATTGGGGGGGGAGGGAGTGGGCTGTCATTTAGCACCATGTATACACCCACCTGTGTGACTCTATAGTCACATGGGCTGCTCAGATGTGATGGGGAGGAAATTCTCAGGATAGAAACTCGCTGGAAACTGAGCATGTGCAGAGCTGCCACCACAGCTACAAAATCCCCAACTGCAATAGAGACAGGAGGGGGAGATAGAGAGCAGCAGGATTAGCCAGGATTTTTGCAGAATACAGAAAAGGAATCTCATAGGGAGTGAGTGAGTATGAACAGCATGGAATACACCATTTATTCATCGTTTTTTATGATGGAGATGTCAGAAACCATGAAATCAGGCCGAAACAGAAGTACAGTTAAATCACACTTGTTTAATAATAAAAGTAAAAAGAACAAACGTCAAAACATAGCCAAAGTTCAGTAACCGGAACGGATAGTCAGCCAAACCAGACGTTTGGGATCAATGTAGAGGAACAGCAAGCAGGATCCTGAGCCAGAAGGGATGTCGGCAAAGCAAGTCTTGACCAGGATCGCAGGAGATAGTTTCTGTGATGTTTGACCAAGGCAAAGGCAGAGCTCCTCTGGACTGGAGGGCTTAAGTAGGCAGGACTGACGAGCAGGATATCATCAACAGCTGAGTAACTGTGGAGAGAGATGGGAGCTGGCAATTAGCCGAAAGCTGAGCGGCCAGCTCAGAGAAGGAAGGGCCGAGCCCAGCCCTGACAGGGGGTTAATGACACTTTAGGTAATGAAGACAATACCCAGCAGCACCTCAAGTGTGGACCCCCTAATTAACGCGTTTCACAGAAGGCAGGCTTAAGCCCATCTTGGGTGAAATGCGTTAGTGTGGGCACTTCACAGGCAGGGACTGTCGCTTTGGCTTAGTGGAATAATTTTTGAATTGAGAGACGTTATGGGAGAGAGGCCTTACTCCATGTCCTATTCAGAGTGTGGACGGCTCCCTGGTGTCGGGCACCTGATCTCTAGGAGGATACAAGAGTGCCATGACCCTTAAAAAGACATTGAGGTTGGTTTACTAAGGACAGGGCCTTCTTTAATATTGATTGGATCCTGGGCAAAAATTTTCTTGGGGGGGCCCCTCCCATGCAATTTTGCTCTCTACCTGCTCTGAGACATACAATAAATTGCAGATAGACTTAAAATCAGTTTACTGTATCAGATCAGGCAGCAATTGTGATTGGCTGCCAGTGGTTACAGCGTATCATTACTGCTTAATGACTGGTTGCTAGAGGTTACAGCACACATTACGGCTCACTGATTAGTTGCTAGAGGTTACAGCAAATTATTTCTGCTTGTTAATTGGTTGCTAGAGATTACTGTTAAGTAATACTGCTCACTGATTGGCTTCTAGAGGTTACAGCACATCATCTCCTCACTGCAGGGGAGCATGATATACATATGAATGCCACCTTTATTTACATATCAATGCTGCCGGCCGCATCTATTTACTTAGTAATGCTGCCAATATTTACATATGAATGCCGGTTATTTACATGTAAGCACAGGGTCTGCAGGTGAGTCATCTGTACACAATAATAGGGCAGAGCTGGGCAGCATTAGTAGCAGCACTTCACACTGAGATATTGGGACACAGCACAGGACTAAAACTTCAAGGGAATTTACACTGGGATAGTTGGCAAGTATGAGGCAGCTGCTTTGGGCCCCACAACAATGACTGGGCCCAGGACCGCTGCCCCTTTTGCCCTGCCTTAAAGACGGCCCTGACTAAAGACAAAATTAGACTGATCTCCTTCATCTGTCGCATCCGGTGCGTCTGGGTGTGGGGGACCAGGTGGCCTCCTTCCATCTTGCAGGACCTTTAGGCGGTGGTGGGGAAATGCTGGAGAGGTGAGTGTAAAGCGTTTGGAAGGGGGGAGGGCTGTGCACAGATGCTGTTTCATTGCCCTAAACGGGAAGGTAACAGGTTCTCCTTAAAATTTGCCCTGAATGGAAAATAGACAGCGTTTTACAAAGCGACATTTCTCTGTCTGCCCTTCTCCCTCTTCTGTTCCTGGGTATGGGGGGAGCGTGTGGTCTTCCACAAGGGGAGCATTGGAGGGAAAGTATAAGAATGGTTGGTGGGGGCTCCACACAGACAAGGCAAGGTGACGGGTTCCCTTTTAAATTATTTTTTTTTTAATTTTTTTTTTTTTTTTTTTTTTTTTACAATCCATCTTTTCTGTTTCAGGAGTAACAAGGGAGCTGTGGGGAACACGGTAACCACCATGGTGCATAATGACTACTCCTCCGACGAGCGAGGCCTCAGCGCAAAGAGCTCCAATCAGAAGACGCCATCGCTCAAGTAAGCGCAGTTTGCTTAAGTCGGTACACTTATTGGTCTATAGAGGGCGCCTTTACACCCGTCTATCTTATATCATAGATTTCAAGAAGAACATGCGATAAATAAGATGCAGGGAGCGGAATAGTGCTAAGAACTTCTCTCTGTCTGAACCGGAAACCCGCCAGCAGTGCGGTCTCCTGACAGTGCTTGGGGAGGCACATACGCATTCACTGGCTACTTTATTAGATACACCTTTTCAATCTCTTGGTAACACAAATTGATAATCGGCCAATCACATGGCAGCAACTCAACGCATTTAGATGTTCTAGATGTGGTGAAGACGACTTGCTGAAGTTCAAACATCAGAATGGGGAAGAAAGGGGATTTAAAGAGGGATTCCACCTAAAAAAAAATATTAAAAGCCAGCAGCTATAAATACTGCAATAGGAAATCTCCGCGCTGTTACTGGGACCCGTGTGTGTCCCAGCAGACATCGCGGCAGGACAGGAAATGGCGTAGACTCCCACGGAAGTCTATGCCCGGAAGTGGGTGAAAATACCTGTCTTTGACAGGTATCTCCACCCCCCTCCCCCTGAAAGGTGTCAATTGTGACACCGGAGGGGGGGAGGGATCCGATCAGCGGAGGTTCCACTTTAGGGTGGAATCCCGCTTTAAGCGACTTTGAACGTGGCATGGTTGTTGGTGGCAGACGGGCCGGTCTGAGTATTTCTGGTATTTTCACACACAACCATCTCTCGGGTTTACAGAGAATGGTGGGGGGGGAGAAAATATCCAGTGAGCGGCAGTTGTGTGGAGGAAAATGCCTTGTTGAGGTCAGAGGAGAATGGGCAGACAGGAAGCTGAGGCTACAATTGGCACAGGATCACCAAAACTGGACAATAGAAGATTGGAGAAATGTTGCTGGTCTGATGAGTCTGGATTTCAGCTGCGACATTCGGATGGTGGGGTCAGAACTTGGCGCATGGATCCACCCTGCATTGTATCACTGGTTCAGGCTGGTGGTGGGGGTGTAATGGTGTGGGGGGATATTTTTTTTTTTGGCACACTTTGGGCCCCTTGGTACCAATTGAGCATGGTTTAATCACCACGACCTTCCTGAGTATTGTTGGTGACCATGTCCATCCCTTTATGACTACAGTGTCCCCATCTTCTGATGGCTCCTTCCAGCAGGATAATGCCCCATGTCACAAAGCTCCAATCATCTCACCACTGGACAATGAGGTCCCTGTTCTCCAATGGCCTCCACACTCACCACATCTCATCCAATAGAACACCTTTGGGATGTAGTGGAAGATTGGCATGATGAATGTGCAGCCCACAAATCTGCAGCCACTGCGTGATGCTATCATGTCACTATGGAGCAAAATCTCGGAGGAATGTTTCCAACAACTTGTTGTATCTATTCCACAAAGAATGAAGGCAAAAGGGGGTCCAACCCACTACTAGCAAGGTGGACCTAATATAGTGGCCAGTGAGTGTGTATGTTCTGAATGGCTCCTTGGCTGGGTGAAGCCCTTCTGCACACCTGTACGTGCGCTATACTGGTGGTGCCAAAGGCGTGGGAGGGCAGAGCCGGTACGGAGCGGGACTGAAGTTCTGCTTTAAGGGTGGCACATATCTATATGCTATAGAGAACTGGGCTGTGACGGGATTGCACTTTTTCTGTTTTGGGTAAACTATATGGGACATGTCTGCCATGGAGGAGATTTTGGCGGATGTGTTGTACTCTAATTTAATCCATATCAATTTTTTTTTTCATTCCAGTAACCAGAGAACCACCCCCAGTGATGATCCCGGGAGCAGCTTCCAGAAATCGCAGAAAAACCTCTCTGGAGCCAACAACCTGGGCCGCAACTACACCGGGGGGAGCTCCCAGCAGAAGAGGCACGAGGTCACCGCTGAAGAGGCGGAACGGTTAGTGTCCTCCTCACTCCGGTCTGTCTCTGGACAAATCAAATGCATACAACTTCTTCCAGACAAAATAGAACGGGGTCTGTAGGTGGTCTACAACTGCATTGCTCCAGAGGGAAAACTTACAATTGCACACAATGCAGTTCCATTCATCACTGAGCCCAGCCATGTGATCAGAAACTGTTAGGAACAACAAGCCTTTACAGCCAGGCACAGAGAGGGGAATCGGATGTGGCCAGCACAGTGGGGGGGGGGGTCGGTGCGGGGGATGGGAGGACAATTGCAGAACGATGCACTGTGTCTGTGTCTCTCTTTCCAGCAGCTGAAAGCCGGTGGGAGGGAGGGGGAGAAACTGGCTTTCGGCTGCTGGAGGGAGAGACACAGTGCATAATTCTGTATTCGTCCTCCCGTCCCTTCTCACCGATCCCCCCTGATTTCCCCCCTGTGTGCATGGTCCCCATACAGGTGGCACGGTGGTTCCCCCCTATAGGCGACCCTGCTTGTAAGACCTTTCTCTAAAAGGACAGAACTTCCAGAACTGGACCTACTCCCTGACCGTCTGTATATATTTCTTCCCATTTTTCTCTCCCTTTTTTAAGCTTACTCTGAGCAGGAAGGAGACTCTTTGGTAGTATAATACCTGAGAAGAATTTTTTATTTTTTTTTGTTCTTCCCTGACATGCCAGGGGGAGGCCATACATGTCTCATTTTATTTTTATTTTTACTGGTTCAGGTTAGACTCCAGAAACAATCAGGGCAGTGTGTGTGCACATACTTTTTCTGCATTGCTTTTCTCTGGAGTGCCATCCATTAAAAAGAGGGGCAAGACCTCAAGTAAAATGGCTGCCGCAGAGTTGTGCATTGACTTTTATTGAAGAACAGATGGCGTTGACGCACACAGTCAGCAAGGAAAAGCGTCACCATTGGAAATAGTGTCGGCGCACCTTCTCTCCATGTGCACGTACTGGCCGATTTTGTCCTCATTATTTAGGGGACACAGGACATCTCTAAGGTGTAAGCCCTGCCCTTAGGTGGGTGAACACTAAGTAAAACAATAAATCATAACCTTAGCGCTATACCCCCCCCCCATGGGAAGTGTTTCAATCCCAGCTTCTAAAATCTTTTATTCATGCATAGTCTCTTCCCATTAACATTTCATGATGAACAGGGTCCCTCTTCATTTTCTCCAGTAGTGGGCAGTCTTCCATGCTGCAGGGGGCGCTGTACACTCAGAGTCTACGGACATTCTAAGATAATGTTTCTATTTCCACCTACTGTATATAGTCAGAACAGAAAGGTTGGTCTGTTTGTTTATTTTTTATTTATCGGGGTGAAGAATATGTGTTCACAGAGGAAACATTTCCAAATTTGCCCCTACTATTTACCCTAAAAAAATAAAAAGTGATCTGAAGAACATCTGTTATATTTTACTTTGTTTAATGTAATGTAATGTAAAGTACCCTTCCTTGCTCTTCCCTTTCCCTCCATACCCTTCTTTAACCCTACCCTACCCTACCCTTCCTTCCTTTCCTTGCCCTATGCTTCCTTACTCTTCTCTTCTCTTCTCTTCTATTCACTTCCCTACCCTACGCTTCCTCACTCTTCCCTTTCCTTACCCTACCCTATCCCTTCCTTACCCTTCCCTTTCTTATCCTTTTTCCTTCCTTTTCTTATCCTTTTTCCTTCCCTTTCTTATCCTTTCTTATCCTTTTTCCTTCCCTTTCTTATCCTTTCTTATCCTTTTTCCTTCCCTTTCTTATCCTTTTTCCTTCCCTTTCTTATCCTTTTTTCTTTCATTTTTTTACCCTTTCCTTCCCTACCCTTCTTTAACCCTACCCTACCCTTCCTTTCCTTGCCCTATGCTTCCCTACTCTTCTCTTCCCTTCCATTCACTTCCCTACCCTATACTTCGTCACTCTTCCCTTTCCTTTCCTTACCCTACCCTATCCCTTTCTTACCCTTTTTCCTTACCTTCCCTACCCTTCTTTAACCCTTCCTTCCTTTCCTTGCCCTATGCTTCCTTACTCTTCTCTTCCCTTCCATTCACTTCCCTACCCTACGCTTCCTCACTCTTCCCTTTCCTTACCCTTTTCCTTCCCTTTCTTACCCTACGCTTCCTTCCCTTTCTTACCCTACGCTTCCTTCCCTTTCTTACCCTACGCTTCCTTCCCTTTCTTACCCTGCGCTTCCTTCCCTTTCTTACCCTGCGCTTCCTTCCCTTTCTTACCCTGCGCTTCCTTCCCTTTTTTACCCTACGCTTCCTTACTCTTCTCTTCCCTTCACTTACCCTACCCTTTCCCTTTCTTTCCCTTTCTTTCCCTTTCTTTCCCTTTCTTTCCCTATCTTACATGTGGAGACTGTATTAGAAGAAATAGAGCAAAGAAAAACTGTTGCCGTTCAGTTAAAGTTTTGCTTATTTTCCACCATTTGGGAAGGAATTCTTTGAATTTTTTTTTTGCTTTGACCCTGCAGAACATATGGACTTATAACCATAGCCACCACTGATCCATATAATTGTGCGTTCATACGCTGTGGACATTTGTTTCATTTATTCACATAACACTGTTTATTTATTTATGGATTCAGTCATTGGGTAATTAAAAAAAAAATATTTTCCCCATAGGGGATGAATGACACTATTTGTCACTTATATTATTTACTGATTTGTTGATATATTTGATAATTTATATTATCTAACTAAACTTCACTTAGGTCACGCAATTAAAGCTCTTTTTCGCTTCCCTACCTTACTCTACCCTTCCATATATATATTAATTATACTTTTATTTTTATTTTTTTAGGTTTATTCTGCAGGTGAACAATGCAGCCATCACCATTCAGCGATGGTACAGACGCCAGCGGCAGAAGAATCGGGCGGGAGAGATGGCGATAAGGCATATGCTGGCTTCCAAAAAGGAGGTAATTGTTCGGGTGTTCCCCCCTCCCCCCCATGGATGTCTGGAGGCCTCCTCCCTCTACCAGCCTGCAGGGCTGCAGGTACTCTAAGAACTCCCATAAAACTGGCAGGATGAGTGTTCCCAGTCCCTCCCCCTATAGGCTGCTGATTATCCTTCACACAGATAGAGAGGATGCAAGTCCATCTGTGTCCATAGTTCTCTGCAGTGTTTAATTTGCTTCCTAACACGGTCTTTGATTTGTAACTTTAATTCTTTCGCTGCCAAAGTGACAAGAAAGGAATTTTGTGTTTTTTACTGCAGAGCATGCAACAACGTATGTAACAACGTAAGTCACCCAGTATGTATAAGCACCCAACACATGGTGATGTTCACATGTACATGGAGGGCAGGCTCATAATTTGTGGGGGTGTAATTTAAAACATTTTTTACACTTTGTTTCTGTGTTCATTCTAGCTGGATTGAGCTCAAGGAGATGTTTGCTTGTCTCCCTCCCCTCTACCCAACCACACCCACCATGGGGATCATCACAGCCTGGAGCCCAGGAAACATGGGGGGGGGGGTGCTGCACACTACTAGGGGGTCCATGAAAGCGATTAGGTGGCTGTACAGCCATCTGATTGCTGACAGTTGGTTTGTCACATCTTCCAGCTGCTGTGCTGCTCACTGTTCTCCTTGCTGGTGGGGAAGCTGTACCTGAGGACCTGCAGTGCCAGGATCTCCCTGCTTCTGCTTCACTCATTCTGTAGATCTGATATTCCTCCACCTCTATCATCACCCCTCTAGTCATCCAATCACCAAGCATCAGGAATTGAAGAAGCAAAGCCCTGGCTCCACCAAGATGGCCACCTCCACACATAGACAGTGCAGAAAAGGCATAAGTCACTATTGGGGAGCAATCATCTGCAGAGAGACTGCAGGCAATGCCAGTGATTGTTCCTTGTTTCTGGGCCCGGCCTTCACCACTCAGGTCCTCCATAACACACATTGATGAGATTATTTTAGGGGATTATATTTGCATATCCTGAACATTTTTAAAGTATAGATTCCCAGCTGTTCCTGTTTGAAAAAGTTCCCAATCTTTCTCTCAGGTGCGGCAGCAGCAGGCGGGTGAAAGCGTTACACTAAACTTCCAACAATCCAAGGTGGAGGAGAGACGCCGCGTGAGAGAGGAGAAGGCACGCCAGGCTCGGCGGGCAGCAATACAGGTAAGAAGCGTGGTCTGACTGCTTACCAATGGCACCGATATCAAAACTTTTACTCATGAAGGGCATAGTAACAGATTTCCTCTTGTGCCCCCCTCCCTCCAGCAGCCCATACTCACCCTTTCTATGCTCCTATCTGCTCCTGGAAATGGGGGACTCTCTCTCCCCTTTTTATCATATGACAGTAAATCCTGGTGCCTGTCCATTTCACAAATGTCTAATACGGATCAGCCCCTGCTGCAGCCCTCTCCTTTTGTAACATACAAGTTACAGGGGGGAACGAGAGAGAGGAAGCTGAGGAAATTCTTACACCTGGCTGCAGCAAACTAATGATATCATCTTGGCCTAGGCACGGGGAGTTTATCCATGCAGATTTGTATAGGCTTCCCGAAAGATCCTTTTGTAATAATGATTATGTTTACAGTAAAACCTTGGATTGCGAGCATAATTCGTCCCAGAAACATGCTTGTAATCCAAAGCACTTGTATATCAAAGCGAATTTCCCCATAAGAAATAATGGAAACTCAAATGATTAGTTCCACAACTATTTATTCATAGGTCCTTTCGTTTATAGTCCATATAAAAAGGTTATAGTAATGTGATCAGGTTGTGTAACCATAAAATGTCCATCCACAAATGGAAGCCTCCACAAGGGGATTAGAAGCGAAATCCAGCAGGAGCTCCAGAGTATAAAAGAGAAGAGAGGTGCCTCTAAGTGTAGCAATATGTTGCTTAATGTTGTACCTTCATTAAATGTAACCATATTGCTACACTTAGAGGCGTCTCTTCTCTCTTATACTCAGTTGTGACATGACACTACTCGTATATCAAGACATCGCTTGTATATCAAGTCAAAATTTATTTAAAAATGCTGCTTGTCTTGCAAAACGCTCTCAAACCAAGTTACTCTCAAACCAAGGTTTTACTGTATATAAAATATAGAACTCAGTTGGCTTGAAGGAGAGATCAGTGAGTGGGATGCAAATGAAATGGCTTAAAGAAGAACTGCAGGCTGAGCGCATAATTTGTAAATAAACATCTTTGCCATTCTGAAGCTTCCCTCCAACCACTTTGCATATTATTTTATATATACTGTGATTCTGTACTTGCCAAATATTCTGCAGAAATCTCCCTCCACTGAGTCTGCTGCAGCCATTTTAACTGTGGGCAGCTGAAGCTGTTGCCTTTTCACTTCCTGGATTTACAGAGACACACACAGGCACACCTCCCTGCTCTGCAGCTCTCATTGGCCCTCTTATGACTCAACTCTTCCTGACAAACTCTCAGGAGAGTGAGAGAGAGAGAGAGAGCTGTGCACAATGTCATAAGTCTAGGCCAGTGATGGCAAACCTTGACGCTCCAGATGTTTAGGAACGACGTTTCCCATGATGCTCATACACTCTGCAGTGTAGGTGAGCATAATGGGAAATGTAGTTCCAAAACAACTGGGGTGCCAAGGTTTACCATCACTGGTCTAGGCTAATGACCAGACAAAAAGGACGTGGGCTGTATAAGGGATTTACTGGCAGGAAAAAAAAGTGTTTTGTTATCCAAAGTTAACAATAACAAGGGCAGAAGATTTAATAGATGGAAAGTTGAAAAAAATGACTGAAGAGCCAGAAGGAGTCTGTTCCTGTAGCCCAGGGATATGCAATTAGCGGACCTCCAGCTGTTGCAGAACTACAACTCCCATCATGCCTCTGCCTCTGGGTGCCATGCTTATGGCTGTCAGAGTCTTGCTATGCCTCATGGGACTTGTAGTTCTGCAACAGCTGGAGGTCCGCTAATTGCACATCCCTGCTGTAGCCAATCAATAGTGATCAGATGATAATAATATCTATAAATGAGACAAAGATGGTTACAACCATAAATATGTAAAATACTGTCATTTCAATAAGTTTTACCTTTTTTAGCGCCATATCTAAGCCATAAATGTCTGCAGCCCTGTAATCATTAATATATCGTTAAATTTTATTTCTAAACCAGAAGTGTAAGCCTGAATGGGACTTTGTGTCAGCCTCTTGCAACCCCTGTACAGCAAAGCTCAGAGGGATAGAGGTAGCAGAAGCACAAGGGGCCTATCACCTGAACATGCGGATAGGGGGAGAAAGCAGAGTGACAGAGAGAGAAGCTCATCAGTCTGCTGCTTCTCCTTTCCCTGCCCGCTGGGGGGTGATGTGGAGACTTTATGTGCAGCAAAGACCTATCACAGGGATGTGCAATTAGCTGACCTCCAGCTGTTGCAAAACTACAAGTCCCATCATTCCTCTGCCTCTGGGTGTCATGCTTGTGGCTGTCAGTCTTGCTATGTCTCATGGGACTTGTAGTTCTGCAAAAGCTGGAGGTCCGCTAATTGCATATCCCTGACCTATCAAGTGTCCTGATGTGGTAAGGTGCTGTGCTGTGTGGCAGAGCTGTATAGCTCTCAGGACTGTAAGAACAACAGAGGGTGCACCAGCCTAGTGCATTACCCCATGGATAATTTATAATGCATTAATATAAAAAATATACTCGCAAAAACAGTAAAAGTAAACCGCACATGAAACCTCTGACTCTGGCACAGTGGTAAGGTGAACCCGGAGTGTTCCAATGCCAAAGGGACGCTTGTCAGGGGCCAAAAAATGACTAACGTGTTTCGAGGGGTGAACCCTCTTCTTCAGAGATCTTGGGACTGGCTGGACAGAAATACGGATCTTTTAGCAGGCACTTTAGCTCAGATAAATGCATTTCATTTGTGTATTTAGTGGTTTGCCTGGAGTTCAGATTTAACTAATAATAAAGGTCAAAAGAAAAAGATGTGTGCCTTAAACTCTTAACCCCCCCCATCCCCAATAACAGGAGCTGCAGCTGAAGCGAGCGCAGAAAGCCCTGGAGACTCAGAAGGTGGCGGAGGAGGAGCTGGCGC
Source organism: Lithobates pipiens (assembly GCF_037356315.1). NCBI lineage: Eukaryota > Metazoa > Chordata > Amphibia > Anura > Ranidae > Lithobates > Lithobates pipiens. The sequence goes on from NW_027507789.1 coordinate 15,189,910, forward strand.
TGCTGGTAAAGAGTGGCAAGGTGGGAAAGAAGAAGACCGGAGGCATTACCATGGCATCTCCAACAGGAAGGGGCAACAAATCCAAAAATAATGCTGGTAAGAAATGTCGCACAATGCAGAAATTTTTTGTGGGCTTCAAAATGATGATATCACTGTGATTGGGTGTCAGTGATCACATGATTGGTGTTCTGTCCTACCAGCTCTGGTTCATTGCTGTGTGACCGGGAGCTGGGGACATGCAACTCCTATTGAAATCAATAGAAAGTGTATCAAAAATGCATCAAAAACATACTGCGTGGTTTTGCCTTTTGGTGTGCTTCTTGAGTTGCATGTCCATGTTCGAAAGGTGCATGCTGGGAGTCGGGCAAACGCAGGCAAACGGAAAACGCACAAAAAAAACAAAACGCATTAAACAAAGCATATGCTTTTTTACCACATTTACCAGGAATGTGAAGAGGGCCTAAAACTCCCCTTCTGCCGGAGGCAGACAAGAAGATTCCTTGGAATTATTCCTTGGGGGGGATGGGAGGGCGCAGGTGGAAGGACACGTTGTAGTAAGACGATCTGACCAGCACAGATGCAGTTTTGTTTAAGGAATGACAATCATAACTTTTGCAGACGCATGCCGGGGCCTGTGTGATGGACAAGGAATAATAACAAATCTTTGTGACTTTTTTTGTAAGAGGTAAAATTCATCAACACAAAAAAGAAAAAGAATCGGGGATTTTTTTTTTTTTGGTGCCAAGACTTTCGGGAATAACCTCCCAATTACAGCTGTTCATAAAACGTTAAATTTTATTGAATGCACAAAACATATAAAAAAATAAAAATAAAAAAAAATGCATTTCATGAAATCCCAATTTGCTATTCACCATTCAAAACAATAGTAATCTCTATATACAATATACTGTATGGGGGTTATTTACTAAAGGAAAATACACTTTGCACTGCAAGTGCACTTGGTAGTAAAGTCCCTGTAGATCTGAGGGGGACATGCAAGGAAAATAAAAAAACAGCATTTTAGCTTGCACATGATTGGATGATAAAATCAGCAGAGCTTCCCCTTATATTTAGAGCGACTGCAATTCCAAGTGCACTTGTAGTGCAAAGTGGATTTGCCTTTCGTAAATAACCCCCAATATATATATGTGTGTGCGCGCGCGCGCGCGCGCGCGCTCTCGCTCTCTCTCTCATATTTATTATATATATGTATGTATGCATGTATATGATATCTCTTTAGTTCTTTTCATAGATTTTCTATTGGATTCAATATCGGTGATTAGCAGCGAATTTACACTGTGTGTGCGTGTGTGTGTATATGTATATAAATATATATATATATATATATATATATATATATATATATATATATATATATATAATATATATAATATATATATTATATATATAATATATATATTATACAATGTGTATGTATATGTGTGTGTAATAAAATATATATAAAATTTTTATTTATTTTTTTATCTCGCATACAGTATATTGCATATGGAGATCATTTGAATGGCAAACAGCAAATTGTTATTTCATTAAATGCCTTTTTTTAAAAAAAATTTATTTATTTATTTTTATATTTTTTTTTTTTTTATGTTTTGTGCATTCAATAAAATGTAAAGTTTTATGAACAGCAGTAATTGGGAGGTTATTCCCAAAAGTTTTGGCACCAAAAATAATCCCTGATTCTTTTTCGTGTGTGTGTGTGTATCTATTTGGGAATAACCTCCCAATTACTGCTGTTCATAAAACTTTACATTTTATTGAATGCACAAAACATTAAAAAAAAAAATATAAAAATAAATAAATAAATAAAAAAAAAAAAAAAAGGCATTTAATGAAATAACAATTTGCTGTTTGCCATTCAAATGATCTCCATATGCAATATACGGTCTCAAAGCCTTTCAGGCAAGTCCCCAAGCAAAACAATAGTGATCTCCCTATGCAAAATATACAGTATCTCACAAAAGTAAGTACACCCCTCACATTTTTGTAAATCTTTTCTTCTATCTTTTCATGTGACAACACTGAAGAAATGACACTTTGCTACAGTGTAAAGTAGCGAGTATACAGCTTGTATAACAGTGTAAATTTGCTGCTAGAACAGAAAATCTATGGAAAGAACTAAAGAGAGATATAGAGCGCTCTATCTATCTATCTATCTATCTATATATAGATAGATAGATAGATATAGATAGATAGAGCGCTCTATATCTCTCTTTAGTTCTTTCCATAGATTTTCTGTTCTAGCAGCAAATTTACACTGTTATACAAGCTGTATACTCGCTACTTTACACTGTAGCAAAGTGTCATTTCTTGTGTTGTCACATGAAAAGATAGAAGAAAAGATTTCCAAAATGTGAGGGGTGTACTTACTTTTGTGAGATACTGTATATTTTGCATAGGGAGATCACTATTGTTTTGCTTGGGGACTTGCCTGAAAGGCTTTGAGACCCAGTATAGGGTAACAGCAAATTGTGATTCCATCAAATGCTTTTTTTTTTTTTTTTAGGTTTTATATTTAATAAAAAAAAAAAAAAAAATTAAATGTTTAACAATGGTAACTGTAGGGTAATACCTAAGCGTTTGAACATCGAAAAAAAAAAAAAATCCCACTTCTTTTTCTTCCCTTTCTTTTATTTTTTTGTGTTGATGTTTATACTTGGGATGTGGTGCCTGACCTACCAAACTGCATCAGTGTGAGACCTAAGGTGAACAGACCTGGCTATACTTTATTTCCGGCAGGTTCTAGAACACAGGATGCATTGGAATGTGACCGCTCCGGAGTTCCCCTCTTTAAACCAGCATCAGACAGCAGGAACTATGAGCAGGGAGAGGCGGTATGTACCCAACCATCCATCTACACATCACATACCTCTGGCAGGACTTTTGATCATTTTTTATTTATTTTTTAAAGCAAATATGAGAAATCAGATGAAACACATTTATTTTTAGTTACAAATTCAATTAGATGATAAAGTATCATGAAACTCCTAGAGACCCCGTCACCAGTGGTTATTTTGGCAGCAAATTTAGATTTTCGTTTTTAGTCTTTTGACTAAAATGTAACTTTTAGTTTTAGTCCCATTTTAGTCTTCTGCAATTGTTTTTAGGGTTTAGGGCAATTGTAATCTCCAATACGTTTTATTAAAATAAAATCCCCAGTACATTTTAGTCGACTAAAACAAATTTTATCAATCTAAAATCGAATGGACATAGTTAAATTGTAATGCATTACTTAAGCATTTCTTATCTTACACCAAAATCATAAGCCCGCAACCAAAACCTCCTGGTCTCCACCAACCGTCTTTGGGCAGACTATCTCCCCAAAGACCAAAGCGAAGAGTCTCGGGGTTATTTTAGACGCACAAATGTCAATGGATGCGCAAATAGGAGCAGTAGTCAGTCGATCTCACCATCTGCTGCGCATGCTTCGCAGACTCATCCCTTTTATCCCAAAGAATGACAAAGCAGTGGTAGTTGGAACAATCATTAATTCACGACTGGACTACGCAAACTCGCTTTACATAGGATTACCACAATATCAACTTGCGCGATTACAACTGATCCAAAACATGGCGGCAAGGCTGATAACAGGCAAAAAACCCTGGGAATCCATTTCTCCTTCACTGAGGAGCTTACATTGGCTAACCGTAAAAAATCGGATCACGTTCAAGACCCTTTGCCTCACCCACAAATGCGTGCATAGAGAAGCTCCGCAATACCTAATGGCGAAAATAAATCCTTACACACCAAACCGCAGTCTTCCATCAGCCAACAAAAACCTCCTCCTCGTGCCCAAAGCCCGGTATAAATCCAAGGGGGATCGGAGATTCGCTGTCCAAGGGCCTCGGCTATGGAATGCTCTACCAATCAACATCCGCCTGGAAGAAAATCACCTGGCTTTTAGGAAAAAACTCAAGACCTTCCTCTTTTAGCAGATGATCAAAGCTCGCCACAGCGCCTAGAGGCGATTCAGTTCGCATTGTGCGCTATATAAGTATTTCATTCATTCATTCATTCAAGCATTCCTCTACAGTTTCCAACTCATTATATACTGCTGGAGTGAAAAATCTAATATGTTAATATTTATGATTATTAAAGTGATTGTAAAGTCTTGTTGGCTTTTTTTGTATTTGTTATTAACCACTTCAGCCCCGGGAAGGATTTGCCCCCTTCCTGACCAGGCCATTTTTTGCGATGCGGCATTGTGTCGCTTTAACTGACAATTGCACGACCGCGCAGGGGAGCCATTCTGCTTCCGTCAATCAAAAGGGGGGGGGGCGATCTGGAAGCGGTTAAATAACAAAACATGTTATACTTGCCTCGTTTGTGTAGTTGGTTTTGCACAGAGCAGCCTGGATCCTCCTCTTCTTGGATCCCTCTTTGCTGCTTCTGGCCCATCCCTCCTGTCGAGTGTCCCCACAATCAGCAGCCTCTTATGGGGGCACCCAAGCCGGGTCACAGCTCCGTGTGTCCATTCGGATACGGAACCCCCCGGCCCCGCCCCCTCCCCCCCCCCGATTGGCTGGCTTGCCTGACCTTGATTGCTGCAGGAGTCTCTTCTCCAATCGGCTCTCGCTGAGCTCCCCAGGGTGTAACTTCAGCTCCCCATCCCCTCTTTTTTTTTTTTTTTTTTTTTGTTATGACCGCTCAGACAAGCTGTATGAATTCTGCACCTCAAATGGAACTCACTCCCCTGTCACCTTTTTATCTCTTGGTGTCAGGAAAACTTTTCGGAAGTGACTCCTGCTGATAGCAGAGGAAGGAGGCAGTAGACAGAAATGACACTTAGTGCTCTGAACTGAGACACACTATAGATCAGGGGTCTCCAAAGTTTGTAAACAAGGGGCTGGTTTACTGTCCTTCAGGCTTTCGGGGGGGGGGGGGGGCGGACTGTGGTCATTGGAAGTAGAAGATGTCTCAGCATTAGCTAGAGTAAACAATGCCCCATCTTTAGTGTCAGTGAGAGGAATTGGGCCCCATCGTTGGTGTCGTTGGGAGGACCTGTGCCCCATTGTTGGTGTTATTGGGAGGAATTGTGCCCCATCATTGATGTCACTCAGAGGAACTATAGCCCATTGTTGGTGTCATTGGTAGGAAATGTGCCCCTATATATCAGGTCTGGGTTGATCTATATTGTTCTATGGGGGTTCTTATCTCTCCATATCTATTTATTGATAAGAACCCCCTCCCCCCCTATAGATCACCCCATACAAATCAAAGTGCAGATTATGATCAGGTCTGGGTTGCCTGACCATCGATTTTGTCTGCAATTTCCTCTTCTTTAGGGTCTCCCATCGGCAGAGCAGACTCTGGGGGACGTGGATGTCGCAGCCTCTGCTCAGTCTAAGACGACTCTCACGGACTTACTGGACACATTGAAACAGCTGGAGGAACCGGAACCTTTGCTGGGCATCAAACCCGACAGCAAAGACAAGTTCAGCTGGATCGATGGGGTAAGAAGAGTGCAGAAGAGTTTCCATTTTTATATATATATATATATATATATATATATATATATATATATATATATATAATGGAAACTCCTGCAACCTAGCAGCCAGCACAGCTTGTAGACAAAAAGCAAAATTACTCCCATTTTTTTCCTGAGTTTGGACTCACATTCATTATGTGTTAATCTTTATTTATTTGATGTGTTTCTGTTCAATATTAAAGCGGGAGTAAACTCGCAGGTGTTTTTTTTTTTTTTTTTGTTTTTTTTGTTTTTTTTTCTACCTGCAAAGGAAAAGGCATAATGAGCTAGTATGCACCGCATACTAGCTCATTATGAAATACTTACCTTAGAACGAGGCCCCGACATCTGGTCCGATCCACGCCGAGGGAGCTGACATGCTCCCTCTGAGTTTCTTCCGGGTATCGCGGCTCTGGCGCTGTGAGTGGCCGGAGCTGCGATATCGTCACTCCCGCGCATGCACGCGGGAGATTTCTTCCCGGCAGCGTCCATAGTTGGCCGGGCTTTCAGCCGGGAATCCCCTGTGCGCATGCGCCGCTGCAGTCAGCGGCGCATTGCGAGGGGAATATCTCCTAAACCGTACAGGTTTAGGAGATATTTTTTTTACCTACAGGTAATCCTTATTATAGGCATTGCTGTAGGTAAAAGTCCCAAAAAAGGCTATACAACCACTTTAACACCCTAAATTTTATCTCTCACCTTATTTATGGTAAAGTCGCCATACTAGCACATTCTTTACCATACCTGCATTTTTTTTCAGAGATTTCACTTTTTTTTTCTTTGAGTCACATTTCACCGTGTATGAATCTCTGTTTATTTGATATGTTTAAGTCACATTTATATCTATATATATATATATATATATATATATATATATATATATATATATATATATATATATATATATATATATATATATATATATATATATATATATATATATATATATATATATATAATATATATATATTTTTTTTTTTTTTGCATAGGATGCAGTAAGGTGAAAAAACACGAGAGTTTACAACCCCTTTAAGATATAACTGTAGTATAGCTGTGCGATCCTTCCTGTGAAATCAAACTTTTCCTATATGGTGCCCGAGTCCTCCATCCATAGAGAAATAGGTCTCTGATTTCTTTGTGTGCCCCCCGCCCGACGCCACCCCCCCCCCCCCGATTTGTTGTAACTGGGGGGCTGGGGGGATTTACTAAAACTGGGGAGTGCAGAATCTGGTGCAGCTGTGCATGGCAGTCAATCAGCTTCTAACTTCGGCTTGTACAGTTATGCTTTGACAATAAATTCTGGAAGCTGATTGGTTACCGTGCAGAGCGGTACCAGATTTTACATTCGCTCCCGTTTTAGTAAATCCCCCCCATATAGTAATTGTAATGTCCTCTCTCTCTATTTTTAGGATGCAGACACCTCCCTGACTGTCGATAACTTGGAACGGCTCAGTCAGATGACACGCGACGGGCAAGCGGAGCAGAAGGAACCCCAGAACGGGACTCTGCTGTCCGAGGCCAAGTTAAAGAATATCATCAGTTTTCTGGATGAGATGGAAAAAGCCGAGCAGGAGAGACCTCGATCGTCCGCTTCCAACACTCACCGAGCGGTAATCAGAATCATCAATTTATTTTTTTTTATTATTATTATTTATTTATTTTTTAGATTGCTTTCCGATCCACCAGCAGGAATTAACCCTTTCAGCTGTCAGAGCTGTGTTTTTTTTTTTTTTTTTTTTTTGTTTGTTTTTTTTTTTGCATTTTATTTATTATTATTATTATTATTATTATTATTTTTTTTTTTTTTTTTATATTGCTTTCCGATCCACCAGCAGGAATTAACCCTTTAGCTGTCAGAGCTGGGTTTTTTTGCATTTTTTTTTTTTTTAATTTTTTTTTTTTTTATTATTATTATTTATTATATTGCTTTCCGATCCACCTGCAGGAATTAACCCTTTAGCTGTCAGAGCTGGGGGTTTTTTTTTTTTTGCACACGTTTTAACAAACAATTGGGTAATATTTTGTGTGCATTAAAATGTTTCAATTTTTTTTTTTTTCTTTTTTTTTTTTTTATATGAGGTTGATAAATCATTGCACCAATATCATGTGACATTAAAAAACTGGAACTGCCACCATTTTATTCTCTAGGGCTTCTGCTTCCAGAAAATATATGTTTGGGGGTTTAAATGATCATCAGGCCTAACATGTGCATTTAAGATATAAAAGACCGAGTTGTGTGGAGTAAATAGATACCTGTAAATCGTATTGAGCTTTGTTACCCGAAACGCATCATAGACAACAGTTTTTATGACCTTTTTTGAGGTCGTATAGAGACTCGCCCAAGCTGTACCGCAAGATGCGGTAGATACGGAGTGCAGTGTCGGTGCTCAGGCTAAAATGTCCAAAACACTTCCAAATGTCAAAGACAAGCCGACACACGAATGCTTCTTTTTGCAATTTTATTCCAGCAGTTACAGCCAAATTCCAACGCGTTTTGGCCGTAGCCTCACTCATAGCAGAGGTCATCCGTTTCGAGTTAGAGTATAAGTAAAGTAAGGCAAAACTTCTTTTTTTTTTTTTCTTTAGCGTTGGATGGAGTGGAGATGGATGAGTCCCAAGTCAGTCAGAAGGATTACAATTTTTGTTGGGCTTTTATTGCTCTCTGGGTTCCTTTTGCAATCCCCCCCCCCCCCCCCCACACACACACACACACACACACACACACACACACACACACACACACACACACACACACACACACACACACTTCCTGTTGTGTCACAATGACAGGAAGTGAGATAGCAATAGCTTGTAGCAAATGAAGGAAATCTATACAATGCATGGTGTACTCTGAATGTTCTTGTTGCCTCTTCCCTGAACAGCCGCTGCTTTCGGAGGAGGAACTGAATCATCTAGAACAGGCCTCGGCGGTGGCTACCGAGGTGACCAGCTCCATGCTGAAGATGCGTCTGGAGCTGGAGGAGAAGAGGAAAGCTTTGGGGCTCCTGCAGACGGCGCTGGTGAGTATTTCTGCCTCCATAATCCGGGGGGGGGCTCCAGATTTTTTTACTACGAGGGCCACATTGTATCTATTACAAATATTCGAGGGATGGAAAAAAAACTATTTTATAAATGATCCAGGAAATTACTTTCACATCAGAGCTTCCTCCTACCCCCACCCTTCCCTTCCACATCAGAGCTTCCTCCTACCCTTCCCTTCCACATCAGAGCTTCCTCCTACCCTTCCCTTCCACATCAGAGCTTCCTCCTACCCTTCCCTTCCACATCAGAGCTTCCTCCTACCCTTCCCTTCCACATCAGAGCTTCCTCCTACCCTTCCCTTCCACATCAGAGCTTCCTCCTACCCTTCCCTTCCACATCAGAGCTTCCTCCTACCCTTCCCTTCCACATCAGAGCTTCCTCCTACCCTTCCCTTCCACATCAGAGCTTCCTCCTACCCTTCCCTTCCACATCAGAGCTTCCTCCTACCCTTCCCTTCCACATCAGAGCTTCCTCCTACCCTTCCCTTCCACATCAGAGCTCCCCCCTTCCCTTCCACATCAGAGCTCCCCCACCCTTCCCTTCCACATCGGAGCTCCTCCCCCACCTTTCCCTTCCACATCGGAGCTCCCCCCTTCCCTTCCACATCAGAGCTCCCCCCCACCCTTCCCTTCCACATCAGAGCTCCCCCCACCCTTCCCTTCCACATCAGAGCTCCCCCCACCCTTCCCTTCCACATCAGAGCTCCTCCCCCACCCTTCCCTTCCACATCAGAGCTCCTCCCCCACCCTTCCCTTCCACATCAGTGCTCCCCCTTCCACATCAGAGCTCCCCCTTCCACATCAGAGCTCCCCCTTCCACATCAGAGCTCCCCCTTCCACATCAGAGCTCCCCCTTCCACATCAGAGCTCCCCCTTCCACATCAGAGCTCCCCCTTCCCTTCCACATCAGAGCTTCCTCCTACCCTTCCCATCTACATCAGAGCTCCTCCCCCACCCTTCCCTTCCACATCAGAGCTCCCCCTTCCACATCAGAGCTCCCCCTTCCACATCAGAGCTCCCCCTTCCACATCAGAGCTCCCCCTTCCACATCAGAGCTCCCCCTTCCACATCAGAGCTCCCCCTTCCACATCAGAGCTCCCCCTTCCACATCAGAGCTCCCCCCACCCTTCCCTTCCACATCAGAGCTCCCCCCACCCTTCCCTTCCACATCAGAGCTCCTCCCCCACCCTTCCCTTCCACATCAGAGCTCCTCCCCCACCCTTCCCTTCCACATCAGAGCTCCCCCTTCCACATCAGAGCTCCCCCTTCCACATCAGAGCTCCCCCTTCCACATCAGAGCTCCCCCTTCCACATCAGAGCTCCCCCTTCCACATCAGAGCTCCCCCTTCCACATCAGAGCTCCCCCTTCCACATCAGAGCTCCCCCTTCCACATCAGAGCTCCCCCTTCCACATCAGAGCTTCCTCCTACCCTTCCCATCTACATCAGAGCTCCTCCCCCACCCTTCCCTTCCACATCAGAGCTCCCCCTTCCACATCAGAGCTCCCCCTTCCACATCAGAGCTCCCCCTTCCACATCAGAGCTCCCCCTTCCACATCAGAGCTCCCCCTTCCACATCAGAGCTCCCCCTTCCACATCAGAGCTCCCCCTTCCACATCAGAGCTCCCCCTTCCACATCAGAGCTCCCCCTTCCACATCAGAGCTCCCCCTTCCACATCAGAGCTCCCCCTTCCACATCAGAGCTCCCCCTACCCTTCCCTTTCACATCAGAGCTCTCTCTACCCTTCCCTTTCACATCAGAGCTCTCTCTACCCTTCCCTTTCACATCAGAGCTCTCTCTACCCTTCCCTTTCACATCAGAGCTCTCTCTACCCTTCCCTTTCACATCAGAGCTCTCTCTACCCTTCCCTTTCACATCAGAGCTCTCTCTACCCTTCCCTTTCACATCAGAGCTCTCTCTACCCTTCCCTTTCACATCAGAGCTCTCTCTACCCTTCCCTTTCACATCAGAGCTCTCTCTACCCTTCCCTTTCACATCAGAGCTCTCTCTACCCTTCCCTTTCACATCAGAGCTCTCTCTACCCTTCCCTTTCACATCAGAGCTCTCTCTACCCTTCCCTTTCACATCAGAGCTCTCTCTACCCTTCCCTTTCACATCAGAGCTCTCTCTACCCTTCCCTTTCACATCAGAGCTCTCTCTACCCTTCCCTTTCACATCAGAGCTCTCTCTACCCTTCCCTTTCACATCAGAGCTCTCTCTACCCTTCCCTTTCACATCAGAGCTCTCTCTACCCTTCCCTTTCACATCAGAGCTCTCTCTACCCTTCCCTTTCACATCAGAGCTCTCTCTACCCTTCCCTTTCACATCAGAGCTCTCTCTACCCTTCCCTTTCACATCAGAGCTCTCTCTACCCTTCCCTTTCACATCAGAGCTCTCTCTACCCTTCCCTTTCACATCAGAGCTCTCTCTACCCTTCCCTTTCACATCAGAGCTCTCTCTACCCTTCCCTTTCACATCAGAGCTCTCTCTACCCTTCCCTTTCACATCAGAGCTCTCTCTACCCTTCCCTTTCACATCAGAGCTCTCTCTACCCTTCCCTTTCACATCAGAGCTCTCTCTACCCTTCCCTTTCACATCAGAGCTCTCTCTACCCTTCCCTTTCACATCAGAGCTCTCTCTACCCTTCCCTTTCACATCAGAGCTCTCTCTACCCTTCCCTTTCACATCAGAGCTCTCTCTACCCTTCCCTTTCACATCAGAGCTCTCTCTACCCTTCCCTTTCACATCAGAGCTCTCTCTACCCTTCCCTTTCACATCAGAGCTCTCTCTACCCTTCCCTTTCACATCAGAGCTCTCTCTACCCTTCCCTTTCACATCAGAGCTCTCTCTACCCTTTTCCTTTCACATCAGAGCTCCCTCTACCCTTTTCCTTTCACATCAGAGCTCCCTCTACCCTTTTCCTTTCACATCAGAGCTCCCTCTACCCTTTTCCTTTCACATCAGAGCTCCCTCTACCCTTTTCCTTTCACATCAGAGCTCCCTCTACCCTTTTCCTTTCACATCAGAGCTCCCTCTACCCTTTTCCTTTCACATCAGAGCTCCCTCTACCCTTTTCCTTTCACATCAGAGCTCCCTCTACCCTTTTCCTTTCACATCAGAGCTCCCTCTACCCTTTCCTTTCACATCAGAGCTCCCTCTACCCTTCCCTTTCACATCAGAGCTCCCTCTACCCTTCAAGGTAAAGAAGAAATGGCTTCACATCAGGTGGAATGCCATTTATTTAGTCACCAAGTGACCCCAGGAGGTGCCGAAACACAATCTCGTAGACGAGTTTCACACCGTACAAATGTACTTAATCATTACTTACATCAGAGCTCCCTCCACCCTTCCCTTCCACATCAGAGCTTCCTCTACCCTTCAAGGTAAAGAAGAGATGGCTGCACGTGAGGTGGAATGCTGTTTATTTAGTTACCAAGTGACCCCAGGAGACACCAACACAATCTCGTAGATGCGTTTCACATAGTACAAATGTACTTAAATAATTACTTGCATCAGAGCTCCCTTCCCTTCCTTTCAACATCAGAGCTCCCTCCACCCTTCCACATCAGCGCTTCCTCTACCCTTGCCTTGCACATCAGAGCTCCCCCCCACTGTTGCACATCCAGAGCTCCCCCCCCCCCACCCTTCCCCTTCACATCAGAGCTCCCCCTCCCACCCTTCCCTTCCACATCAGAGCTCCCCCCACCCTTCAAGGTAAAGTGACTCCAGGAGACACCAACACAATCTCGTAGACACGTTTCACACAGTACAAATGTACTTAATCATTACCTACATCAGAGCTTCCGCCCACAACTCCCTTTCACATCGGAGCTTCCCTCCACCCTTCCATCATTAGAACCCCCCACCCTTCCCTTCCACATCAGAGCCCTCTCCACATCAGAGCTCCCCCTCCCCATGCTTCTCTTCCAGATCAAAGCTCCCCCATGCTTCTCCCATCACATCTCGGAGTCTGTAGTTTTATATGAGGCCCCCACCATCTGTGATCATTGATGGAGTCTCCGGAAACTAACAGACTCTTCTCCTTCACAGGCCCAGCAGCGGGAGCTGACGGTACGCCATGTAAAGCAGACAGAGAAGGAGTTGGGGTACCAACTGAAACAGCAAAGTGAGCAGTACGAATCCACCATCCAGAGACACCTGACCTTCATAGACCAGGTAATGGCATGAACCATGTTTGAAAAAAATTCCGGCCTGCAACCCCCTGTGATGGAAGAATTTGAATGCCCACCTGTGCTGAGTCCAAACGGCACAGGCGTGTAATGTTTGCTTTCTTGCAGAGCTAGGAACACAGCTGCTATCCGAAATTTCTGAGTGTGACAGATAGCATGACCCCCGATGCATTCTGGGATTCCTCCTGGTGGTCGTTACGGCACTACAGGAAGCAATAGTGACCAGTGGAAGGAACAATGGCACCAAGGTGGGAGATGCTTTCTGGAACGCCCAGAAATGTTGGATAGAAGCTGGGCAACTTTCTCTGCACCAACACCCAGATAGGGTGAAAACGGAAACACCCGGGTACAATTCAACAAAAAACAGCCCAATAAGGAGGCACGATCTCAGAACATTTCCATAAATTATGTATAATGACCCTGATGAAGGCCTGTTTTTTTTTTTTTTTTTTTTTTTTTTTTTTTTTTTTACATTGAGTATATTGAAAACCATTTTCTCCATAAACTCAGTATCTACATTTTCCCCAGCTCATCGATGACAAGAAAGCTCTGAGTGAGCGATGTGAATCTCTTGTGACTGAACTGAAGAAGGTGGATCAGAAATACTCCAGTAAGATCCGACAGATGCAGGAGCAGCACGACACGGTAAGAGACGAGGCTCACTGCACAGTTAATGCTGTTATAGTTACTTTTAGTCTTTTTCGGTAGTAGTTTTGTTGCATAAGGCAGGCCATAGATGATGCGGTTTTCTTTCCTGCAAACCTATTGTTTTCTGCCGTTAAGGAGCCTTCTTGGCCGGCAGAACACAATGATTACTGCAGCCTCAGCAGAACAGAATAAATAGGAATAGATCAGAACAGAGGCTTCCCATTCATTCACAAACCGAAGCAAAGGAAACTGTTATGAATGAACACAGCAATTGGTACACATCCGTTAAGGGTGGGGGGGGGGCTGGCTATGAGGGGGGCCTGGAGAGAAAACGGGGGGGGGGGGGGGGCAGGAGAGAAAACAGGGGGGGGGGGGCCAGGAGAGAACACAGATGCCCAGGGGGCAGCAGAAGGAAGTTTGATAGGAGGGGTGATGGGGACAGCATTTTTTTTTTTTTTAAAGTGTAAGTATCGGCGTCAAATGTAGAGCACCTGGAAGATTCGGAACAACCGGTAGCGTATGTTGTACGGCCTTAGACCCAAGTCATTAATGAAGCAGAAACAGAAAGGTTGGCCCTCGCAGCTATTGAGTGATCTGTTCAGGTATCTTCCCCCCCGTGTACCTCCCCCGTAGGCCTGTTCGGGGGTCTTTCTGTGAAGGGTAGGACAGGCCTGGAAAACAGGTGTTTATGCGCTGCAACCTTCCTATGTAAAAGCTCCACCCGGTGCTCAGACCTTGAGGCTGCTGACTCCTCCAATGTACCAGAATAAGGAAAGGGATGGTCGGCACTCAGGATGACATCCAAAATTATATTTCTTTATTAAATACAGTGGATTACGAGCATAATCCATTCCAGGAGAAAGCTTGTAATCCAAAGCACTCGCATATCAAAACGAGTTTCCCCATAGAAGTCAATGGAAACTAAGATGATTTGTTCCGCATTGACTTCTATTGCATGCAATACCGCATGTGGCCAGAGGTGGGGGGGCGCCAGAGAGCCTCAGAAATACTCGGGGGCAGCTAGGCTGAACTCGGAAACACACGGGAACAGAGTATTTCCGAGTGTTTTCCGATCAGCACCAAACCATTCCGAGTGTCACCGGCGCCCCCGAACCTCTGGCCAAAAGCGGTACTGCACACCACATTAGCTTGAATTCTGCTCGTTTTGCGAGACAACCGAGTCAGAAAAAAAAAACTTTCTCGTCTTTCAAAATGCTCATTAACCACATTCCTCGTTAACCAAGGTTCTACTGTACATGTACAAAGCTGTAAAACGGGCTACGCGTTTCGGACATCAGTCCTTAGCCTGGACATTGTCCCCATCGCTCGCTCCAGGAGTTCTGGCTTCTTCCGTCTTCCATCAGATTCCTCGCCGGGCTCCTGTGACATAATTTCTGTGTCCGGACCGTGTCTCTATGTCATGTACTACCATAAAGAGGAGACCGATGTACTGCCTGTCACCTACAAAAACAAATTGATGATTAGCAGTTGACCGTTTTCTTGACACCATTTATCTGTGTGACTTCTGTGTTGACCTTTTACCTCTCCCCCTCTCTTCTCTTCCTCTTCCTCAGGTTTGGCAGACTCTGGGCCCCCTGTGTGAGGTAATGGGCCCCCCAATCCCCTCCCCAGCCTGCTCAGTACACATTGTCCGGTCCCACTCTTCTGTTCTGTACAATGTGCCCCTCCCTCCACCCCAGCTTATGTCAGTACTTACCGTCCTCCTCTGTTATATACTAAGGGCTGTATTGAGCACCACCTCCGCACCGCACAGTCCCTGGGGTATGTGTGTCCTGTGCATGTTTCTGGAACCCCCTTACTAACAAATGCTTGCTGCAGAGGGGGAGCCCCCTTCACCATCACCTGTTTCCTGGTAATAACGAAGGTTAGCCTATTAATAAAATATCAATGTGAAATTAGAACATGCCTATCCAGTACATCTCTGCAGTACATATCGGATTCCCATGTTTTATACCTTTTTAAAGAAGAGCACCAAAAAAAAAGGTAATTTAAAGTAAAAGACCGCATCTACAAATCCTGTACAAATACTGCAGCTGATGACTTTTAATATAAGGACACTTACCTGTCCAGGGATCCAGCACTTTCCTCACCTAAGCCGATTCTTCAATCAGCTTCGGGGTGCAGGCACCGCCATCTTCACTAAGACCCCTTTCACACTGCGACGGTGCAGGCGTTAGCGGTAAATACATTTTTTTATTTTTTTTTTGTTTTATTACTCGTTGGGTATAGCCTGCAATTATACTTTATGTATCTAGCAACAATCGATTAAAGTCCTAGAGGTACTGAGCTAAAGAGAGGTGCGGTCACATGATTTACACACCAAAAAAAAAAAAAAAAACTCTTTTGCTTTGTAAAGCTAAAGGGTAACTCCACTTTTTTTGTGGGTGGGAATAGCAAATAAAATAATATAGTATACTAAATTCCTACACAAGTCATATTGTAATTGAGGCCTCGCGCACACTGGACGTTATAATAAGGTTTTTAAAACGCCAGTAGCTTTGCCGTGAGCTTTTCAACATGCAAACCTTTTTTTTTTTTTTTTTTTTTTTTTTTTTTTTATTTAGCTTTTTTCATTTTTTTTTTTTTCAATGGATCAAAAACATGAAATTTTTTTGCTGAGCCGCGTTTTTGAGGTTATCAGCGCTTTTTGACGTTAGAGCGATTTTACAGCTGAAAAACTCTAGAAGCCCACCCGTCTACCGGGGTAGGGGGGTGCTGCCGACCAACCTACTGGGTGGGGGGGCTTGTTTACGGCCCCCCCCTAAAAAAATCACCAGCCGCCACTGCACACAGGGGGGGGGGGGGGGGGTCGGCGGGGTTCGGCGATGGTGGGTGTTATTCTCAACAGAAGTGGAGTTACTCTTTAATTTCTAGAGTTTGGCTGATATAAGTCAGCACCTATTAGGAGGTATATAAGAACACAATAAGTCCATGCAGTTCAACCAATAGAAGGGTAAACGTGTGTGTATATATATAATCCTATATATACAGTCCTGTAAATCCAACTTCCTACATTGTAGCAGTGCATGGCTCAGAGGCTTCGATGCCCCGGCAGCTCCATACCAACTGCATGACAGTTCACAACGAGAATGGCCACTTACCTCTTCTGTCTGCATACAGCTCCTTCTGTGTCAGAACATCACGCATCCCGTGTCTCCATGCTGCATGAAGAGCGCCCCCCACATAATCAATCTTATGAACCATTTCCTGTCCTCATCCCTCTTCTCTCTCTCTCTCTCTCTCTTGTGTCTTCCAGGAGATGAAGAAGCTGCAGGAACTGATGACGGCCACCGAGAAAGTCCGCAGAGAGAAATGGATCGACGAGAAGACCAAGAAAATCAAAGAAATCACTGTGAAGGGTAAGCGACTTCCATCCCCCCTACCACCAGCAATCCTCAGATTACAGTACAACAGAAAGGATGGAGGGGAGAGGGATTAGAACCCCTGTTGTGTTTTTATGTCTGTCTCCACTAGGGAGAGCCACCCTCTCTCTTTTGTCCTCTATACTATTATCACAGAGGGTGAAAGAAAATCACAATTTTTGGGTTGTCTCCAGAAGAGGAATAGAAGGGAAATCTTCCAATGGGGACACTAGTTCTGGTGACAACCAGGGATTCCCTCACTTTGGAAGGACTCTCGCTTCCAGTTGTGGCTATGGAACAGGAAGTGAAGGGATATCTCCCCAAATAAATATATGTACCTTTTTGAGACAAATATAAAATTCCTTGGTCTGTTGATCTGCGGTGCCCATTATGAGGTGTTCCAACCAACCCTGTGCTGAGTTCCTGGATCTGTACACCTAAAGTGCCCATTATGAGGTGTTCCCACCATCCCTATGCTTAGTTCCTGGGTCTGTACACCTGAAGTGCCCATTATGAGGGGTTCCAACCATCCCTATGCTTAGTTCCTGGGTCTGTACACCTGAAGTGCTCATTATGAAGGGTTCCCACCATTCCTGCTGGACTTCATGGAAAATGCAGAAGTAAGAGTGGGAAGACCAATCGTGAACACTAGCCCAGCGCTGGTGGTGTGATTGAGCCATAGTAGAAAGCTGCCATCTCTACTTCTGCCACTAGATGTCGCTATGTGGTGTGTGGAATTGGAGACTGGTTTGGCACTGGGAGATGCACACATGGACACGGAACGCTCCTCTGAATAACGTCCTTGGATCGGTTCCATGCAGAAACAATTAGCAATAGCAGCACATGATGCATCAGCTGTATTTTGGTCAGAGATGCGATAGCTCAGTCTTCCTCACTGCTGCCTGCAGTACGGCCCAGATGGTTATGTAGGTCACGCTGTATTCACATTACAGGCAGTAATCCCATTTTATGTCAAATGGCTAAAGCCGGCTGTGTAATAAGAGAGACCTACCGACCTACCTATCCCATAGATCCAAACATTCATAGTGCAGAATGCCTGCTGACTGTATATAATCAGTGCCTGAGAAAGTTAATTCCGCCACCCTGCTGTGTATTTCATTGAGTTAGTTAGTTTGGCTCTTACATAGTTAAAAGCAGACTGAGGAAGCATCAGGTGACCCCTTCACCTCCAGGAGGTTTTACCCCCCTCCATGACCAGGGAAGGAACTTTTTGCTATTCAGCACTGTACTATTTCAACTGGTAATTGCACGGTCATGCAACACTGCACCCAAATTAAATTTGTATAATTTTTCTTCATCAAATTTCTTTTGGTGGTATTTGATCACCAATGGGTTTTTTATTTATTCCATAAATGAAAAAAGACTGAAAAATTGGGGGGGCTGGTGTATTTCCTTTTTTGCTATAAAACATCCAATAAAAAAAAATCACAAAAATTAAATGTTTTCATAAATTTTGGTCAAAATGTATTCTGCTACATGTCTTTGGCAAACAAAATCCCATAAGTGTATATTAATTGGTTTGTGTGAAAGTTATAGCGTTTAAAAACTGTTATATATAATCCATGTATACCTTGTTTGTGTGTACATGTATGTATGTATGTGTGTGTGTGTGTGTGTATGTGTGTGTGTGTGTGTGTATATATATATATATATATATATATATATATATATATATATATATATATATATATATATATATATATATATATATATATATATATATATATATATATTACTAATGGTGGTGATCAGCAGCTTGTAATGGGACGGTGATAGTGTGGGGGGGGAAACTGACTTACGGCCACTGACCTCACCAGTGACACTAATACAGTGATAATACTATACAGTGTCACTGTACTAATGACACTGGCTGGGAAGGGGTTAAAATCTAGGGGTAATCAAGGGGGGGTAAATATGTGCAATGTGTGTGCGCACTGTGTGCTGATTTTACTACTAGATCTGTTTCTCATCTCTGCTTTGCAGGAATAAGAAACAAAGCGCTCATTCCCTCTGTACAGATCTCTGTGTTAAATGTCAACTCGGAGCTCTGGTCTGTGATTGGACACAGCCAATCAGCATGTTCTGGCCATGAATCATTGGCCCGGGCTTGATGACAACCTCCCGCTGTGTACCTGTGGCCTTTTGGGTCTTGGATTCTGTATAAGAATACTTACCAGGCCCCATTCTGGTATAAGCCAGCCACAGAATGCTTTCCAGAGCCATTGGCATTGCCCCTCGGTGCTTGTTTTGTCTCGGAGTCTCTCTGAATAGGCTGATTTTGAAGCTACTGTACCACTTGTTCGGTACACTGGGTGCCTTTGAAAATACGCACTTCCCACCAGTTCCTAAACTGCAGAATGGGTTAATGTTAAAGGACTTGGAGTGCTGATGTCATCTTTGTGCTCTTCAACCTCCGAGGAAGCATCTCCGTGCTGCTGCAAAGAGTCGCGTGGAATCCAGTCCAATCTCTGGTCCATTCCTACTGCCTGTTTACAGTGACCTTGGTTACTTTTGGCCATCTGGCACCTTGGTCCCTAACAGCCTGCCCCAATTTACCCACCTATTCTCAAGAATGAAAGTATAACTAGTTGATAGAATTGAACATTTATTAGCACTTTTAATGAAATCGATTTTAATCAAGTAGCAGGGTAAGATGTAATTTTTATTTTAGATTTAGCACAATAACAGGCTGCTGCTGCCCCCGTAGCTCAAATCCCGGGGATGCTGCCCAGGACGTGGCCACCCCGGGACAGCTTTGTATAAAACGTGACTGTCCTGGAAAATCCATGACAGTCAGCAAATATAGTGTAATACAAGATTATCATTGGACCTCCATGCACCTGGGGCCCCTGGACAGTGCCCATGCATTAAGAAGACCCAGTCTCCAGACCTGACACATTTTTGAGATTCAATAAGGATATCCATTGCCTTGGGTTTCTTTCTACAACTAGGACAGTGTTTCTCAAATCCAGTCCTCAGGCCCCCCCAACAGGTCATATTTTCAGGTTTTCCATTATTTTTCACAGGTGATTTGATCAGTTTCACTGCCTTAGCAATTACCACAGCCGTTTCATCTGAGGGAAATCCTGAAAACATGACCTGTTGGGGGGGCCTGAGGACTGGATTTGAGAAACACTGAACTAGGACATCATTCCTCTGTCCAGCCTCAGCTCTTCAAGAGGATATCTCTCCCCTGGTTGACCACCGTTCAGTCTGAGAGTGCTTACCTTTTCGGTATTGAATAGTGATTGGTCTTCCCAGATGGTCCCTGGATGGATCTGGTAGAGGCACTAATAGTCCCTACTTATGTAACTATTTCTTGTTCTTCTGGAATTAGAGAATTATCTCCCATTGTGGTTTGTTCTCATAGTTTTGTTACCATGTGGGGCTTGTGGTCTCATCATCTGGCGCACAGGAATGACGCCATCCTGCATTGGTCAATCCCAGATGGTTGGAGACCATCACCTGTAACTGTCTGGGGAAAGGATGGTGGCAAAGGACCTCACAGGTGTTGGACCATTGGAGCAGAGGTAAGGGTCTCTTGCTGCCTTTTAGTTCAGCTTTAAAGAAAAAAAAAAAGTGAAAGTCCAAAGTTTGGGGGTAAAATTAGGGGACGTCTGGGCACACTCTTTAACAACAATGGACTGACCCAAGAGCACCGTCCATCAGAGGTGTCTGGAGCACAAGACTGGCTGAAAAGAATGTTGGCTCTTTCCCAGGTAAATATTCACATCCTCTTCTTTTTTTTTTTTTTTCTTTTTTTTTTTTTTTATCTGTGTATTTAGCTGTTTGGTCTGCTAATCTGAAAGCTAGTACTATGGATGAGTTTAACTTGTATTTGTACAGTGAATTGTAGATTTTTCATGTGTCAAGAGTTGGAATTTCCAGAATGAGCTCTTATCTGCTTTGAGGGGGGAGGTCGGAATTTGTGCACTTGTCCTGGGTCAGTGCAGGCAACTACAAGCAAATTCACACCGACTATTTATCCAAGGCAAACACAGAATATCCTATGTAATAACTAACCTCCTTCCTACTATCCCTAACCTGCATGTTCCCATCACCTTGTATCACCTATTAGTTCAGTATATCTTCATCCATACATCAACTCCAACCACTTACTGCAATCAGCGCGATCAAGTTGAGTAATCAACAAAACAACGATCTTTTGAAATGGACCCCCCCCCTCCACTCCTAATGAACCTGACTACATTGATGCAGTGTATTTAGTAAAAGTAACAATGTTAGTGTTAGAGACTAACCTCCCTCCTTGCACTGCCTCCTCTGCTCTCCATAGTCCACCATCCACCCCATCTCAGGGTATGCCATACAACATTAGTCTTCTGTTGAAAACAAGGCACCCACAGGTCTTGTGAGATCTTTTTATTCTCCAGGGTCTCTGCTTTCAGAAAATATAATCATGTTTCTGTAGTTTCTAGCAATAAAATGCTGATCTTAACATTCATGCAAAAAAAAAAATGGAAAAATTGCTCTGGAGGTGCTGGTTGAATAAAAAAATCTTTGTCTTCTAATAGAAGCCATGTTTTGTTTTTTTACTTTTTTTTTTTTTTTTTCCCAGGCCTGGAACCCGAGATCCAGAGACTTATCTCCAAACACAAGCAGGAAATCCGCAAGTTGAAGGCGCTCCATGAGGCCGAGCTCCTGCAGTCTGATGAAAGGGCCGCCATGCGTTACGTGCGCCAGGCCGAGGAGCTGCGCCAGAACGTGGAACAGGAGAAGGAGGAACTGAGCCAGAAGGAGCGAGAGCTGGCAAAGCAGAGGTGAGCATGGCACTGTGGTGGTGAAGGGAAGTCTCTAAGTGAAACAAGTCCCAACTGGGCTGATGCAGACCCATTGAAGGCCTTATCTGGCCTTCAATGCCTCACTGAGGAAGCTGGCAGATGTCTGTGTGGAGAGCTGCAACAATTGGAAGGGGAGAGCCTGAGGAGATGATCGGTACAGGAGGGAGACTCTGTTCTGGCAGAGAGACTCTCCCGCCACTCTGCTCCCTGGCAAAGTTCTTCCTGTGTTAGCACCGTCATGCTGAAAACCCTGGGAGTCCTTCACCTGTTCTTCAATCCAGGTCAGGTTCTGTAGAAATCCCAGCTGTACTCATCTCTACCCCTCTCCTTCCAGTCCTCTCAGGATCTCTCCTTCCAGTCCTCTCAGGATCTCTCCTGGATCTCTCCTTCCAGTCCTGTCGGGTTCCTGCCTTCCAGCCACGTCGGGTTCCTTCGTTCCAGCCACGTCGGGTTCCTTCGTTCCAGCCACGTCGGGTTCCTTCGTTCCAGCCACGTCGGGTTCCTTCGTTCCAGCCACGTCGGGTTCCTTCGTTCCAGCCACGTCGGGTTCCTTCGTTCCAGGGTTGTACCGATACTTGGTAACAGGACTGATACTGAGCATTTGTGCGAGCACTTGTACTCGCCCAAATGCTCCCAACGTTTAATCTAAAACCTCGGAATGCAACTGGAAGAGGGCGGAGCGGAGATAGACTTCGAGTCTGACAGCAGTGGAACTAGGGGTAAGTTGGCCGGGTCAGAGGTGCCGCATATACCGTCCAAAACGGTGACCGGAGCTGTCACATTCAGTAAAGGAAGTGATGTTCCGTGTCACTGTCGGAGGGTAAACATCATGACGCCCATCTTGGTACACCCTGCAGTAAGCCAGCAGCGGACATCTTGTTACATCCAGCCCACATAGTTCAGGCTGGGTGTAACAAGATGTCCGCTGCTGGCTTGCTGCAACCGAGTGCAAAGTGTACCAAGATGGGCATCGCAACATACTTACTAGATGATAAATGTTAAATGACATGACTGCTGAGAGGCAAGGAAGGATTTTGCAATGCTATATGCCTAGCATTGCAAAATCGTTCCTTTCCTCTCTTCATTCATGTCAGGCAATTGCATAATAAATACCAGTGCCCATAAGTGCTGCCTATCAGTGCCATCCATCAGTGCCCATAAGTGTCATCAATCAGTGCCCATTTGTCAGTACCAACCATCAGTCAGTGCTGCCTAGAAGTGCCCATGAGTCAAACTATCACATGACATTAAAAAAAGTATCGGTGCTTGTACTCGGTCTAAAAAAGGTGGTATCGGGACAACCCTACTTCTTCCAGTCATCTCAGGTTCCTTTCTTCCTGTCATCTCGGGCTCTATCCTTCCAGCCATCTCAGGTTCCCTCCTTCCAGCCAGTCTGTGACTGGACAGCGAAAGATGACGCATTAGACTGATGAGCTGTCACTCTGCGGTCTTGTCCTATCGGCATGCTCCTTATAGTGCAACATACCTGATTGGCTCTTTTCTTCCTCTCGCAGTCTGAGCTCTACTATACAAACTGTACACTACATTGTTAGAGGCTGATACCAAGCCAAAATCCACATACATACCCTGTAATCCTCATAGTATTGAGGGAAAAACGGGCAAACTTTGTCACCTGTGTTCTCTATTGATGTGAAGCTTTGTGTGTGTGCAGGTATGAGAAACAGCTGGTGCAGGAAGAGCAGTCCCTGCAGGAACAGCGCCGGCGTCTGTACAGCGAAGTGGCCGAGGAGAAGGAGCGGCTAAACCAGCAGGCCGCCAGGTGAGAGCTTGGAGGGGGATTCTGCTTTATATTGCCTGAACTCCATACACGAAACGGGGGCACTTCCTTAAACGGAGCATGGCCAAATTAAAGTGGGTGGGTGTCGGTGATGAGAAATCATAAACTGGTTGTTCGCGTGCCGTCCATTATTGGTGGTCAAGTGGGGGGGACCCAGTAACGTCAGTCTTACTCATTGCTACCAATATTTCCCCCCCAGTGCCACCATCATGCCCCCATCAGAAATGCTTTCCGTTATACACCCCCCCCGTTCCTTATATGCTGAGTGGCACAGGGAAGCAGCGGTAAGACATAGCTACCTGTTCTAGCATGCTGGTCCCCACCAATCCACCCCAAGAAATTCTATGTAATGTTACAAGCACCTGAAATGGGCGCAATAGGAGTGGTGACATAGAGCAGCAGACCAGGTAGGGTATGTCTTGCTGCCACTTCCTTGCACCACTCCTGCCTATGAGGGGAAATGGGCACTTCTGATGGAGGGACGGCACAGCAGGGACACGATCTCTCCCTCATCACAAGGCTGCAAATGATAGGTAGATCATGATAAATATTTCTTTATCGTACATCATGGGACACAGAGCCTTAAGTAATTACTTAATGGGTTATAGACCACCTTCAGGTGATGGACAATGGTTATACCCAATCCAAGAAGTTCACTCCTTATATAACCCCTCCTCCTTCCAGGAGCACATCAGTTTTTTCGCCAGTGTCTAAGGTGTTGGTCACGAGTGAAGATGTGCTCTGAGGAGCTCCACTAGGAGGGATCCATGCTGGATTTAAATAGCCTCCATAAAGACCAGATCCATCCAATGTGCCACTAAGGCCTAAAAGGATGGTACCTGGGGCCTCGTATTCCGAAGCACAAGATTTCGCCTCTCTTTGAAGGGCTGGACCCCAGGAACCCAGGGCTTTGGTCTTGCTACATTACCTAGCTTTCCTGGTGGGGTGCTTTTACAGGTCCAAGGGAGTTGGAACCCGTTTTAGGGACCTGGTCCTTGAAGGTTTGCTAAACGCAGCCCGCCGTGATGAGTGAAGGTTGGATTGTCTCTTTAATTCAGCAAATCCTGTGGCAGGGATAAGGGAAGAAAGTTGGGTATTAAAAACACCTAGGTATTCTTCCATTAGGGAAAAAATTTTGTTATGCCTTAATTCTCCACTAGAGGGAGTCTATCCACATAACTTACTCTGTTGTCTTCACTGTAAATCTCAGTCTCTGTGTGGTTGCAGCAGCATTTTGAGGGAGATTTTTTTTCAAGGTAAAAGGAAATCTGCAAAATGTTTTTTTTTTTCTTCTCCCCTGATGGGACCAGAGGGTTAGGGGGCATTTGAGTGTATCCCTTGTTCTGACCAGCTGGATGTAAGGCGGTATGAGGATATCGCCTTTGGGCGCAGTGTTATGCAGGCAGCAGCAAAGGTCCTCAAGTCTGGGGGTACCCTCCCGGTTGTGTCTCCCTCCCCTCAAGTAGCATTGCTGTGGGACGTCCCATTAATTACTTAAGGCTCTGTGTCCCATGATGTACGATAAAGAAAATAGGATTTTCTTTTTACAGCTTACCTGGAAAATCCTTTTTTCTTGGAGTACATCATGGGACACAGAGATCCCTCCCCTCTTTTTTGGGATTTAAGCATATTCCTATGCTACAAAAACTGATGTGCTCCTGGAAGGAGGAGGGGTTATATAGGGAGTGAACTTAAGGCTCTATGTCTCATGATTTACTCCAAGAAAAGGATTTTACAGGTAAGCTGTTATAAAAATCCTATTTTTGCCGATCCGGCATGAATTATAAATTCATAATTGCACTTTGAGGGCCCCCCCCCCTTTTTTTTTTTTTTTTTTTTGTCTATCTGCAGCCTTGGAATCTGACTGCCCAGTTCTGACCCATCAGTGAATAGCATGAGATTTTCTCCAAATATAAAAGACACCCTCAGCTACTAAAACCACCCAACTCCAAGAAGAGAGACAGCCCCTCCAGGTGTTTTTGAAGTCTGCATGCCCCCCACCCCCCCTCCATTGGGGGAGATTTCTGCCGCGTACACACAACCAGACTTTTCGACGGACTTGGTCCGGCGGACAATCCGACGTACTTTGCAGCTGTGGTCCGCCGGACTTTCAAACGAACGGACTTGGCCACACACAAGTCAGATGGATTCGAACGTGATGACGTAGAATAAGGAAGTTCATAGCTAGTAGCCAATAGCTGCCCTAGCGTCGGTTTTAGTCTGTCGGACCAGCACACAGACGACCGGATTTTTCGACCGGACTCGAGTCCATCGGAAAGATTTGAAGAAAGTTTTTTGTTTCTAGGTCCGCCGGACTTTTGGGAAGAAAAAGTCCGCTGGAGCCCACACACCTGATCGAATTGTCTCCGGATTCCAGTCCGCCGGACCAAGACTGTCAAAGTCCGGTCGCGTGTACGCGGCATTCCCCGTCACTTCCTATTGGAAAAGGAAGTCATGGGAAATCTCCACTAAGAAGACAGCCAAAACAATGTGGGCCGGTCTTGAGTTTTACAAAGTTACTAATGTGTGAAAACATCTCCAGAGCAGTAAGTGGCAGGTTTATATTTTTGTGCTGCTTGGCAGCTGGGAAGTCTAATATACACCTAGAAATGGTTCTGACTTCCTGCTTAACTGCCATGACAACCCCGATAAAGGCGGTACACCCTCATCTTAATAATGGTGGTACACCCTGCAACCCAATAATGGCGGTACATCCCCCATAGCCAATAATGGCGGTACATCCCCTATAGCCAATAATGGTCGGTACATCCCCTATAGCCAATAATGGTCGGTACATCCCCCATAGCCAATAATGGTCGGTACATCCCCCATAGCCAATAATGGTCGGTACATCCCCCATAGCCAATAATGGTCGGTACATCCCCCATAGCCAATAATGGTCGGTACATCCCCCCCATAGCCAATAATGGTCGGTATATCCCCCCATAGCCAATAATGGTCGGTATATCCCCCCATAGCCAATAATGGTCGGTACATCCCCCATAGCCAATAATGGTCGGTACATCCCCCATAGCCAATAATGGTCGGTACATCCCCCATAGCCAATAATGGTCGGTACATCCACCACACCCAATAATGGCCGGTACACCCACCACACCCAATAATGGCCGGTACACCCCCCACACCCAATAATGGTCGGTACACCCCCCACACCCAATAATGGCCGGTACACCCACCACACCCAATAATGGCCGGTACACCCACCACACCCAATAATGGCCGGTGCACCCACCACACCCAATAATGGTCGGTGCACCCCCCACACCCAATAATGGTCGGTGCACCCCCCACACCCAATAATGGTCGGTGCACCCCCCACACCCAATAATGGTCGGTGCACCCCCCACACCCAATAATGGTCGGTGCACCCCCCACACCCAATAATGGTCGGTGCACCCCCCACACCCAATAATGGTCGGTGCACCCCCCACACCCAATAATGGTCGGTGCACCCCCCACACCCAATAATGGTCGGTGCACCCCCCACACCCAATGATGGTCGGTGCACCCCCCACACCCAATGATGGTCGGTGCACCCCCCACACCCAATGATGGTCGGTGCACCCCCCACACCCAATGATGGTCGGTGCACCCCCCACACCCAATGATGGTCGGTGCACCCCCCACACCCAATGATGGTCGGTGCACCCCCCACACCCAATAATGGTCGGTGCACCCCCCACACCCAATAATGGTCGGTGCACCCCCCACACCCAATAATGGTCGGTGCACCCCCCACACCCAATAATGGTCGGTACACCCCAAACCCAACAAAGATGGTACAACCCCACACCAATAATGGCGGTACACCCCAAACCCAATAATGGTGGGACACCCCCACACCAATAGCGGTACACCTCAAACTCAATAATGGCGATACACCCCCACACCAATACGGGGCGGTACACTCCACTCCAATAATGGTGGTACACCCCCTTCCCAATGGATTATCCATACAATATAGTTGACCTAAATATGAGGGTGATATGGCTTCCAGAAACTACTGCAGGAAAATGTTGGCATTGGGGTCCCCAAGCAGACAATTAGCCTTTCACCAGTGCACCCCCACAGTTAGAAACCTCTGTTTTGGGTGGAGTTGGCCTTTTAAAAGGCAACAGAACAGCAACTGGCAAATATAGCAGACAGAATATTTCACAAATGACCCCCCTCAGTGCACTTTGCTGTGGTTTAGCTGCTGATTGGTTGCATGGTGTATTGGTGGGAGGAGATTGAGCCGTGTGTGTCGTTTTGTTCTCATCAATCTCTTTGGGTCCTCACACAGGCAGAGGGCGGAGCTGGATGAACTGAGGAAGCAGCTGGAAGATAACTGTTCCTTGGCTACCCGCGTGCTGAGAGAAGAGTACGAGAAGAGCAAAGAGGAGCAAGACCGGAGGCACCAGGTAACCACCCCCTTCATCCAGTCATAGGAACGGTCTCATCACCTAGACGTGATAGCGCAGTTTTTGGTGGATGTTAGAGAGTTCAATCCTCCCTCTGGCCTCCCCTTCAGTCTTATATCCTCCCTATTCCTATCAGTCTTGCACAGATGTACCGGCTCCTCTCCTGGACTGAAATGTCTTTCTCTGATTTCACTGCACACTGTGAGCTTCTCACAATGTGCATTAGAAGCTGCAGCATGTCAGATAGAGCCCCGCCTCATTTCCTGGCTGGAGGAAGTCCAGGATCATCACAGGTGTGGGCAACTGTGGCTCCCCAGCTGTTGTGGAACTACATATCCCATGAGGCATTGCAAGACCGATGGTTACAAGCATGACTCGCAGAGGCACAATGGGATTTGTAGTTCCGCAAAAGCTGGAGGGGCCACAGTTGTCCACACCTGATTTCTAATCCTTTCCAAGTCTGACTATCCCTGGCCCAGCCCTTTCATTGGATTTCAGTTCTTTCCATAATGGCGGTTCAGAAAATGTGGGCGTTACCTATGTAAATACAGCCTGCCTAGGAACATCCACTCCTCCAGACTGGCACACAAAAACCAAGGCATTTAGATATTTTCATAACTCCTCCCACTGCATGCATCAGAACTGAAGGCTACTGAGGCTGGGTGCTGTGATGTTTCAGGAAACTATGAACAGCCCCCTGCTGGCCCCACCCACCAGCCATGATCTGCCTGCATTGCATAGAGAAGCACTTATAAGGAATATACTAAAACATTTTTTTTTTAATTTTTTTTTATGTCATTAATATGTTGATTCTCAGATCTGCAGTTCTGTAACTGCAGTCATAAGGGGGTGCTGCTCTCACTACTGGAGGGTTTATGGGGTGGGGATTGAGCAAGTACTTCTTACAGAGGGTTGTCTTTTTGAGTGCAGCTTCCAGCACAATTGTCCTCACATCTGGACTGGGCTTGTGAAGACAGCTCGTAAGTGACCCTCGGGCACCTGGTCCACCTAGGACACTATTTGGACTCCATTCTGGTAAGTTTGCTGAAGAGCGCTTTCCTGGTCTAGAGCCATTGGCATTTTATTAGCAGTTTCCCTGTTTCTGAAGAGTCACTTTGTGAGTAGGTTGGTCAATTGCTTAGGTTGCTGGGTGCCTTTATTTCCTGTTTCCATGGTCTCGGCTCTGACGTCATACGCTGCTGCTGCTTGAGGAATTCTCTCCCCACTGCTGCTTAAGGAAGCCTGCTCCCCCTTCTGCTCCTCCTTGAGGAAGCCTGTCCCACCTTCTGCTCCTCCTTGAGGAAGCCTGTCCCACCTTCTGCTCCTCCTTGAGGAAGCCTGTCCCCTCTTCTGCTCCTCCTTGAGGAAGCCTGTCCCCTCTTCTGCTCCTTCTTGAGGAAGCCTCTCCCCACTGCTGCTCCTCCTTGAGGAAGCCTGTCCCCTCTTCTGCTCCTCCTTGAGGAAGCCTGTCCCCTCTTCTGCTCCTCCTTGAGGAAGCCTGTCCCCTCTTCTGCTCCTCCTTGAGGAAGCCTGTCCCCTCTTCTGCTCCTCCTTGAGGAAGCCTGTCCCCTCTTCTGCTCCTTCTTGAGGAAGCCTGTCCCCTCTTCTGCTCCTTCTTGAGGAAGCCTGTCCCCTCTTCTGCTCCTCCTTGAGGAAGCCTGTCCCCTCTTCTGCTCCTCCTTGAGGAAGCCTGTCCCCTCTGCTGCTCCTTCTTGAGGAAGCCTCTCCCCACTGCTGCTCCTTCTTGAGGAAGCCTCTCCCCACTGCTGCTCCTTCTTGAGGAAGCCTCTCCCCACTGCTGCTCCTTCTTGAGGAAGCCTCTCCCCACTGCTGCTCCTTCTTGAGCAAGCCTCTCCCCACTGCTGCTCCTTCTTGAGCAAGCCTCTCCCCACTGCTGCTCCTTCTTGAGCAAGCCTCTCCCCACTGCTGCTCCTTCTTGAGCAAGCCTCTCCCCACTGCTGCTCCTTCTTGAGCAAGCCTCTCCCCACTGCTGCTCCTTCTTGAGCAAGCCTCTCCCCACTGGTGCCTGAGGAAGCCTCTCCCCACTGGTGCTTGAGGAAGCCCTTGCTGCTCCTCCTTGAGGAAGCCTCTCCACTCTCCTGCCCCTCCTTGAGGAAGCCTCTCCACTCTCCTGCCCCTCCTTGAGGAAGCCTCTCCATTGCGATCTCTGATTTGTAGACAGACACATGGGAACTGTCCCACTGTACTGGTCGCCCCCACCTCACATTCTACCAATGGTCCTGAGACTGTTTGAAGCATTTCTTCTAATGTCTACAGCTTGGAATCCCGTTATCCACCAATCTTGGTAGTCTGTTTCTTCCTGGAGGGTCTCTCTTGGCTCCCTCAGATGTGGTTGGCTCCTCTCCCCCTCTCCTTTTTCAGATGAGGTTTTTACCATGCAAGAGTTTTACCAAAACCACCCTGTTATTTGCTGATGCTAATTGTGGACTATATGTGATCTGTCTGTGGCATCGGAGTCTTCCGAGCCATTGGCTGCAGAGACTGTATCTGATTTTAAGTCGCTCCAGTCCTTGACTCATGACCTCGAGTAGCAGACTACTGCTATTACTTCCAAATTTAAAGGCAACTTTTTCGGCTCTTATTGAAGCAGCATAAACTACCCTGAAGCTACAGAGACCTATCTCTTCTATCGGTGCTCTTTCTAGTATTGGTTTCTTGGTTCCCTTTGCACCCCACTGTAAGAAAGCACACAGGAAAACCCCATTTTGAGTTCATTCAAGGTCCCTATTTTCTGACCATCAAAAACACGAAGCCGGCACAAGGCTATCAAAACGCCATTCCAGCTCAGGGCGATACTAACAGAGCTCTGAGGAAGGGGGCTCCTCCCCTGAAACATGTCAGCATTCCAACCGCAGCTCTGTTGGCATCGCCCTAAGCTGGAGTGCTATTTTAATACCCTTGTATCGTCTCTTGTATGTGAGTATGTTTTGGGCTTTTATTACACAATAAAATTTGGTGGTGGTAATGCGCTAAGCGTTTGCGCCCTCCTGTGTCTTTGGCAATTTTCTCAGGAGTTTCCCAGCTTGAGGATGGCAGCATCGTTTGGAGCATCATGTGTACGCTATTGGATGTAGGACTAAGTGAGCGATGAAGTGGCATTACGTTTACTGAATAGTCGGGGTGTCACCCAAGAACTGACTTACCAACCTACTTCATGGCATGGCTGTTGAAGGTTCTTAGGGACGGGCATTTCTGAGTCTGTGATTCCTAGTGTTTGAATAGAAATGTACTTCTTGTAAGACCTCACATCTGACATGGAATACATTCTTCACTTGGTGCGAGTTTTAGGGCTTCCACCCCAGGAGGTTCTTCATGGGACAAAATGTCTCCCCGGGGGACTGACTGTTGGCACCAATCAGGGGTCGGGTCTCTTTTTATCTTCTGTTTCAGAGACCTTTTGTTCTCTGACAATCTTGTACTGGAGGTCTCCCGTCTACAGTGGGGAAAATAATGATTTGATCCCCTGCAGATTTTGTAAGTTTGCCCACTTACGAAGAAAGGAAGGGTCTGTCATTTTTATCATAGGTGTATTTTAAATGATTGAGAGAGAAGATCGACCAAAAATTCAGAAAACAAACATGATAAAAATGTTATAAATGAAGTTGCAGTTCAGCGAGTAAAATAAGTATTTGATCTCCAAGCAAAACATGACTTAGTAGTTGGTGGAGAAACCCTTGTTGGCAAGCACAGAGGTAAGACGTTTCTTTGGTCCACGCTTCCTTACAGATCTTCTCTAAAGCCTTAAGGTTTCTTTGCTGTCGCTTGGCAACTCAAAGTTTCAGCTCCCTCCATAAATTTTCTATAGGATTAAGGTCTGGAGACTGGCTAGGCCACTCCATGACCTTAATGTTGTTGTTCTTGAGCCACTCCTTTGTTGCCTTGGTGGTTTTTTTTGGGTCATTGTCATGCTGGAAGACCCATCCATTACCCATCTTCAGTGTTCTGACTAAGGGAAGGTTCTCATCTAAGATTTTACAATACATGGCCCCCCTGTCCTTTGGCCCCTCAATGCAGCAAGTCGGTCTGTATCTGTAGCAGAGAAACGATCCCAAACCATCATGTTTCCACCTCCATCCTTGATTGTAGGGATGGTGTTCTTTGGGTCATTCAGCATTTTTCATCCTCCAAACACGGCAAATTGAGTTAATGCCAAAGCTAAATTTTGGTTTCACCTGACCAATCCTTCTCCGAATCATTTAGATGTTCATTGGCAAACTTCAGATGGGCCTGTACATGTGCCTTCTTGAGGAAGAGGACCTTGCTGACTCTGCAGGATTTAAATCCATGGTGGTGTGTTTCCAATGGTATGTTTGGTCACTATGGTCTCAATCATGCACAAGCTCCTCCCGTGTAGTTCTGGGCTGATCCCTCACTTTTCTCATGACTATCCTCACCCCATGAGGCGGAATCTTACATGGAGCTCCAGACCGAGGACAGTTGATGGTTATTTTGTATTTCTTCCATTTGCAAATAATCGCTCCAACAGTTGTCTCCTTCTCACCAAGCTTCTTGCTGATGGTTTTGTAACCCATTCCAGACTTGTGCAGGTCTACAATCTTGTGCCCGACGTCCTTTTGACAGCTTATTGGTCTTGCCCATGATGGGGAGGTTTGAATGGAAGGAAGAGATTCTGTGGACAGGTGTCTTTTATACACATAACGAGTTGTCGTTCGAAGCACCTTCTTATATTGACTGGACTAATCTGTCTACCACATGAGCACCTACTGTAGTCCGTCTATGGGAGCCAGATTTATTGTTGGTTGGTAGGGGATCAAATACTTATTTTACTCACTGAACTGCAACTCAATTTCTAACACTTGTATCATGTTTTTTTTTTTTTCCTGGATTTTTGGTTCATATCATGTCTCTAACATTTTAAAATACACCTATGATAAAAATTATAGACCCCCCTTTATTTCTTTGCAAGTGGGCAAACTTACAAAATCTGCAGTGGATCAAATCATTATTTTCCCCACTGTAGCTCCCCCTCTCTGACTCCATGGGATCTGAATCTGGTTCTCTCTAGATATTTCGTACTCCACTTTCACCCATTTCGTACTCCACTTTCATGTCCTCCTAACCCCCCCAAGACTATGACCCCCAGGACCATGGCCTCCTGATCTTTCTATAGTGTGCTCTCCTAATCCCCAGTACCATGTCCTCCTGACACCTCTGTAATGTGCCCCCCTGACCCCCCAGGACTGTGCTTTCCTGACCCCCAGTACAATGTCCTCCTAACCCCCCCAAGACTATTACCTTCTTATACCCAGATAGTGTTTTATTAGCCATCACCTCTGCCAGGTGAGTGTCTGAACTGGCGGCCTTATCCTGGATTTTCATTGGAACGAGGTGGTGGTGAGACCCAGGCCTTCCTTCTTGCCCAGAGTCGTTACCTGCCTTTCACCTCCATCAGGATATTTTCTTTCTCTTACTCTGTCCAGCTCCAGTTAACAAAATGGGAATTTCCCCGCATTGTTTGTTTGTGGTTTCGGACGCGAGAGTCTTCTCTTTGCCCTATATGTCTTTTTTCTGAAAGACCGATTTCCATTTTCTCATCCCGGATGGTCCCTACAATAGAGCTCCGGCTTCTTGTTCCACCATCTCTTGAGTGGCTCTGACAGGAAATCATTCAAGCAAATGATCCTAAGGGGTTAGGTCTCACCTTTTCCCATCACTGTTTGATTTGTGAGTTTTTTTTGTCTTGAGTCTCCTGTTTCCCAGATTTGCATGACTGATAGCTGATCCCGATACTCACATGTTCTCGAAGTTCTACCTGGTGGACATTGTTATCTTCTCTGATGTCAGCTTCAAGGGTCAAAGGATCATTCAGGCGGCTCTTGGAGCTGAGGACTTTCCCCAATTTTATGTTGCTTTCATGCGACTGTTAGCAGTTGTTAGCTGTGTTGACCACCACTTATTTGGACATTCCTGAAGGTTTAAACCAGGGGTAGGCAACCTTCTAGAGGTGGAGATCCACCACAACAACATGGAAGAGAGCAAAGGTCATCACTACACACTTTTCTTTTTAAGAAGTTAACGAGCAAGCCCTCAGAGGTCAGTAGTGGGTAGAACAGTCTACAGAGGTTAGTAGTAGGTAGGGAAGTGGAGGGAGTCATGAGGGTGCAGTCCTGCGGGGGGGTGGGGGTCAGGATGGCACAATATTAAGGGGGGGTTAGAAGGTGATAGTACTGGGGGTCAGGAGGGCACATTACAGAGGTGTCAGGAGGACGTGGTACTGGGGATTAGGTTGGCACACTATAGAGAGATCAGGAAGCCATGGTCCTGGGGATCAGGAGGTCATAGTCTTGGGGGGGTTAGGAGGACATGGTACTGGGGGTCAGGAAGGCACAGTCCTGGGGGGGTCAGGAGGGCACATTACAGAGGTGTCAGGAGGACATGGTACTGGGGATTAGGAGGGCACACTATAGAAAGATCAGGAGGCCATGGTCCAGGGGGTCATAGTCTTGGGGGGGGGGGGGGGTTAGGAGGACATGGTACTGGGGGTCAGGAAGGCACATTACAGAGGTGTCAGGAGGACATGGTACTGGGGATTAGGAGGGCACACTATAGAAAGATCAGGAGGCCATGGTCCAGGGGGGTCATAGTCTTGGGGGGGGTTAGGAGGACATGGTACTGGGGCTCAGGAAGGCACAGTCCTGGGGGGGGTCAGGAGGGCACATTACAGAGGTGTCAGGAGGACATTGTACTGGGGATCACAAGGGCATGCTACAGAGGGATCAGGAGGCCATGGTACTGAAGGGTCCATATTTGGTTTCCTAATATGGAGTACGCAGGGAAGCTGCTGTTACAGATCTACCTGTTCTGGTGCGCTGATCCCTGCCAGCCCTTCTTTCGTCACGTGATGTCACCTTTGAATGAAATTGAGAAGGATGGCCTGTGGGGATCGGGACACTACACACAGGTGTACAAGAGCCTCAAATCGTCCACGCGCTGTCAAAGATGACAGCGAATGCTAGGCATCAGAGGCATTCCCTGCCCTGTAGCCACACATGCAAAGGGCATGCTGCGGGGCAGGAAATGCCTCTACTATCTAGGACTTACTCTGAGGAGGGAGGAGGAGGGGTGGAACTTGAGGGTTGACAGGGCAGGAACTGGAACGCGTTCTAACTGTCACCTGTTGGCAGTCAATAGGTAGATCGCGATCGACCAGTTGCTAGCCTCCCGGGTTTAAAGTATATGTGACCCCCTTCACCTTGTAAAACAACCCGTTCAGTTCAATATAGATATGAAAGGCAAAGCACTTGTGTATATATTAGAGCTGGGCGATTTTCAAAAAAAAAAATCAGCGATTTAAAAAAAACAAAAAACAAAAAAAAAACTATTCACGATTCAAATCAAGTTGTTTTTTTTTTTTTTTTTTCTTTTTTTGATGGAGATCACGCAGGTCCTGAGGAGCTGCGGGCAGGAGTTTTTAGGCGAGGCCGCGGCTTCGGCCTAATCCACAGCGTCCAGCCTCGCGGACTAGGCCGAAACCGCGGCCTCGCCTAAAAACTCCTGCCCGCAGCTCCTCAGGACCGGCGCGATGGTAAAAAAAAAAAATCGATTTGACCTCTCAACTCGATTCAAGATTTAAATCCGATTATTATTTTTTTTTTTTTTTTTTTTTTTTTTTTTTCCCCCCCAGTAGTATAGATATAAAAACATTCTAAATACCTTTATTTATTTAATTAATTTTTTTTTTTTTTTTTTTTTTTTTTAACCACTGGGCACTTAAACCCCCTTCCTAACCAGACCAATTTTCAGCTTTCAGAGTGCTCACATTTTGAATGACAATTACTCAGTCATGCAACACTGTACCTATGTGACATTTTTGTCCTTTTTTTTTTTTTTTTTTTTTTCTTTTCACGCAAATAAAGCTTTGTTTTGGTGGTATTTAATCATCGCTGGGTTTTTTTTATTTTTTGCACTATAAAAGAAAAAAAGACTGAAAATTATGTAAAAAAAAAAAAAATGCATTTTTCTTTGTTTCTATTATAAAATTTAGCAAATTAGTAATTTTTCTTCATAATTGTGGGCAAAATGTATACTGCTACATATCTTTGATAAAAAAATAACCTAAATTGGTGTATATTATTTGGTCTTTGTGAGGCTGAGTTCACACTGCTGCGGGGGGAGATCCGGATGTGATTCGCACCGCAAATCACATCCGATCTCCATAGCGATGCGAGTTCAGCCATACAGATAGTATGGCTGAATTCGCATCGCTCCCGCAGCAAACTCGCACGGGACCCTTTTTTTGGTCCGCAACAGAATCGGATCGCATGGGTGTTCACACCATGCGATCCGATTCCTGTCCGAGTCGGCAGATCGCACTGCGATATGCGGACGGATCTGGGGGTGTCATTAACATATCATTGACACTCCCAGCCATCCGCATAGGGCAGTGTGAACTGCCGGCGGGAGTAATGCGATGCGGGAAAACGTCGCGGATTCGCGGCGTTCCCGCATCGCAGCGGTGTGAACCCGGCCTGAAAGTTAGTTCTAGAGTCCACAAGCTATGGTGCCAATCACTGAAAATTGATCACACCTGAAGTACTGACGGCCTCATTTCTTGAGACCCTAACAAGCCAGGAAAGTACAAATACCCCCCCAAATAACCTCTTTTTGGAAAATAGAGATTCCAAGATATTTAGTAAGTGGCATAGTGAGTTTTTTCCCACAATTCTTTGCAAAATCAACACTTTTTTTTTTTTCCACAAAATTGTTATATTAGCAGGTTATTCTCACACACAGCATATGCATACCGCAAATTACACACCAAAACACATTCTACTACTCCTGAGTACGATGATACCACGTGTGAGACTTTTACACAGCGTGGCCACATAGAGAGGCCCAACATGTAGGGAGCACCCATCAGGCGTTCTTGGAGTATAGATTACACATAGAATTTCTTGACTACCTCTTACACTTTTGAAGGCTTCGGAGCGCCAGGTCAATGGAAATCACCCCATTTTGGAAAGAAAACAACCCAATGTATAATATACGAGGCATTATGAGTCTTTTAACCACTTGCCGACCAGCGCACGCCGATGTACGTCGACCGAATGGCACGGGCAGGCAAATGGGCATACAATGTATGTCCCTTTAAATTTGCCGCCCTGCCATCGGGAGCGCGCCGCCGCCGGCGCGCTCCCGCGCTGGTCGGGACCCCCGTGATTCCGGTCTCGGGACTCGCGGACTCGATCGCCGCGGGCATACCCGCGATCGTCTCACGGAGCTGCCGAATGAAGAAATGCCGTTGTAAA
Organism: Lithobates pipiens; assembly: GCF_037356315.1. Lineage (NCBI taxonomy): Eukaryota > Metazoa > Chordata > Amphibia > Anura > Ranidae > Lithobates > Lithobates pipiens. Next base: position 15,226,989 of record NW_027507789.1, read on the forward strand.
CAGCATTTCTCCATTCTGCCTAGCAACTGGTGACGCTGATCTCTGCTCCATGTGATTGGAGCAGAGATCAGTGTTCACTAAATGAAAGCCCAACCCCCCCACAGTTAGTAACACACCCCTAGGAACACTTAACCCCTACACTGCCACCCACTGGTTAACCCCTTCACTGCCAGTGTCATTTACACAGGAATCACTGCATTTATATAGCAGTGATTACTGTATAAATGACAATGGTCCCAAAAATGTCCGATGGGTCCCCCACAATGTCGCAGTCACAATAAAAATCGCTAAACGCCGCCATTACTAGTAAAAAAATAAATAAAAAATTATTAATAAAAATGCTATAAAACTATCCCTATTTTGTAAACGCTATAACTTTTGCACAAACCAATCAATAATCGCTTATTGCGATTTTTTTTATTTTTTTTTACCAAAAATATGTAGAAGAATACGTATCGGCCTAAACTGAGGGAAAAAAAAAATTTTATATATATTTTTGGGGGATATTTATTATAACAAAAAGTAAAAAATGCGTTTTTTTTCAAAATTGTCGCTCTATTTTTGTTTATAGCGCAAAAAATAAAAACCGCAGGGGTGATCAAATGCCACCAAAAGAAATCTCTATTTGTGGGAAAAAGATGTCAATTTTGTTTGGGAGCCACGTCGCACGACCGCGCAATTGTCAGTTAAAGCGACGCAGTGCCGAATCGCAAAAAGTGGTCTGGTCTTTGACCAGCAAAATGGTCCGGTCTGAAAGTGGTTAAAGATGTCATTTTTTTCCTCCCAAGTTTTAGAAAAATGTGTTAAAAAAATGAAAATGCTTTTTATTTTTTTATTTTTTTTAACACATTTTTCAAAAACTTGTAGGAAAAAATGACATCTTTAAAAGACTTATAATACCTCATATATTATACATTGGGTTGTTTTCTTTCCAAAATGGAGTCATTTCCATTTTACACAAAGTTTTCCATTTTACAATATTTCTAACACATAGCATGTACATACCAAAAATTACACCCCAAAATAAATTCTCCTACTCCTCCCGAGTACGGCGATGCCACATGTGTGAGACTTTTACACAGCATGGCGACATACAGAGGCCCAACATGCAGGGAGCGCCGTCAGGCGTTCTTGGAGCATAAATTACACATATCATTTCTTGACTACCTCTTACACTTTTGAAGGCTCTGGAGCACCAGGACAATGGAAACTCCCCAAAAATGACCCCATTTTGGAAAGAAAACAACCCAATGTATAATCTGAGGCATATCGAGTCTTTTGAACATGTCATTTTTTTTTTTTTTTTTCTACAAGATTTTGAAAAATGTGTAAAGAAAATGAAAAACGCATTTTTTTTTTTTTTTTTTACACAACGTTTTCCATTTATACAATATTTCTAACATATAGCATGTAGATACCAAAAATTCCAACCCAAAATAAATTCTCCTACTCCTCCCGAGTACGGCGATGCCACATGTGGGAGACTTTTACACAGCCTGGCCACAGAGAGGCCCAACGTTTAGGGAGCACCATCAGGTGTTTTAGGGGCATAAATTTCAAATCTAATTTGGCTACCTATTACACTTTTGCGAGGCACTCTAGTGACATGGATGAGCCTTGGATGGGGATGGCTGAGTATGGATGGGATGGCTGAGCATGAATGAGTACGGCTGGGTATGACTGGGGGTGGAGGGGATGGCTGAGCATGGATGGATGGATGCGTATTGCTCAGTATGGATGAGCATGAATGACTCGGAATATCAGACGGACCAAGTTTTCCAACTTGACGGTAAAATTTTCCAACAAAATGCTCCGATCGGACATACTCCGATCATGTGTAGCCTACTCCGACGGACAAAGTGCCATGCATGCTCAGATCAAATTCCTAGACCAAAGCTATTGGCTACTAGCCTGAACGTAGTCCTGTCGTAACGAAATAATGTCATCATGTTATGTACAATTGGATTTTCCGACAACTTAGTCCAACCGTGTGTATGCAACATCACTTCCGGACCTCTTCCGGAATTACTCCGACGGATTTGGTTGTCGGAATCTCCGACCGTGTGTACAAGGGATAAGACTTTGCCCCTTGAAGGACTCAAGAAAAGGATTTTTTTTTGCTAGGACTTCATCCTATTCACCTCTCTGCTCAGAGTTGACCTCTTTAGGCTGTGCGGTGCGGGAAACGCAGCTTTTTCCACACCGCATTGTAATCGCACAGCATTCATGCGAACTGCAGTGGGTGTCAATGTTAAGTTGACGACACCCCCAAAACGGTTTGCAAAACCAAGTGCCATTGACAGAATCCCATCACATCAGATTCCAGTGTGGGGGGGGGAAGGGGGGTCCCGCACTATTTTTGCGCTGATTTGGTGCGATTTGAGCTTTACAAATGAATGGCTGAAATCGCACCGCACAGATCTCGCATGTGATATGAATAGGAATCTGCTGCGATTTCCTATCTGAATAACACGTGGTGTCCCACACAAGTGCGAACACAGCCTTAGGCTTCATTCACATCTATGCAGTCAGATGCATTCTGCAGTGCTTTTTTGTGTTTTTGGACACGCGATTTTTGCTTTTTTTTTTTTTTTTTTTTTGCCAAATTTGTTGTTGGACAGATTTAAAAAAAAAAAAAAAAATGCAAACCAAAAAAAGCAAAAAAAAAAAACAGCACTTTGCATTTAAAAACAGTCCCTGGCCCTTTTAAAAAAACGCAGCGGCTGAAAATAAGCATATATGTGAACCAGTCCCATAGGAAACAATGTTAAAAGGACTGTAGTGCGTTTTTCTGCGAAAAGCACCAAAACGCATAGGTGTGAACCCAGCCTTCATATCTGCAGAGCAGGCCAGGAACGCAGAGTCTCTCCAGCTGCAAGAACTGGAGGACATCGTAGTTTCAAGCTACAAATCTATTTATGTACCTTTTTTTATTCTGCTTATTGTTTGCATGCATCCGGGAAATGATAGTTTTCTGGAGCAATCGTTTGCTTTTAATATTTGTTTTGGAGAGAGTGCAAGGAACCAATAAGATGTCATTCATGTAATAGGTTATTGAACAGAAAGACAATTGTCTTGTAGGAACTTGGATGTCCTGGAAGTCTGGATGACTTGGCTGCGTTAAAGCTCCGCTCCAGGCAAACTGCTAAATACACAAATTAAATAATTATACACTAAGTATCGGGACGACCTGCCTTTACACGTACATAAACTTTAATAGCATCCCAGTCTTAGCCTGTAGGGTTGAATGTTGAGTTTCCTACGCTTTGCAGCTATAACAGCTTCAACTCTTCTGGGCAGGCCGTCCACAAGGTTTAGGAGTGGTCAAACATTCCCATAGACACATTCTTCCAGGAGCGCATTTGAGAGGCCTGGCTCACAGTCTCCGCTCTAATTTATCCCAAAGCTGTTCTATCGGGTGAAGTTTAGGACTCTGTGCAGGCCAGTCAAGTTCCTCCACCCCAAACTCGCTCATCCATGTCTTTATGGACCTTGCTTTGTGCACTGGTCCAAATCATTTGGTGGAGGGGGGGATTATGGTGTGGGGGTTGTTTTTCAGGGCTTAGCCCCTTACTTCCAGTGAAGGAAACTCTTAAGGCTTCAGCATACCAAGACATTTTGGACAATTTTAAGCTTCCAACTTTGTGGGAACAGTTTGGGGATGGTCACCAGTGCACAAAGCAAGGTCCATAAAGAGCGAGTCTTTGATGAGCTACCTCAACCCGATAGAACACCCCTGTGATGAATTCGAGCAGAGAATGCGAGCCAGGCCTTCTTGCCCAACATCAGTGCCTGACCTCACAAATGCACTTCTGGAAGAATGGTCAAACATCCCCATAGACACATCTCCTAAACCTTGTGGACGGCCTTCCCAGAAGAGTAACGTAGTTACATAGTTAGTAAGGTTGAATAAAGACACCAGTCCATCCAGTTCATCCTGAGTGTCTAAAATTGTCCCTATCCCTGCACATTGCACACTCACATCAGTCCCTACCCTCAAGGAGCCCACAATCCAAGATCCCCATTCATATACTAGGGCCAATTTTGGACAGAAGCCAATTAAAGAGGAAGTAAACCCTGATGAGTTTACTTCCTCTTTTTTTCCCTGCAAAGGCAAAGCATAATGGACTACTATGCATCGCATTGCATAGTAGCCCATTATGTGTCACTTACCTGACACAGGAGCCAGCGAAGTCGCCGCTGTCCCCTGTAGTCCGCCGCATCCATCTTGCTGGTGGCGTCTCGCAGCTCCGCCGAATGACAGCGGCGAAGCCGCGATGACGTCACTCCCGCGCATGCGCACAGGAGTCGACAAATGCGGCAGCTCCATTCTTGGAACTGCCGCGTTTAGTGCGCCGTAGACAGTGGTGCCCATTTTCGGGCAAATATCTCCTAAATATCTCCTAAACCATATAGGTTTAGGAGATATTGCTTGGACCTACAGGTAAGCCTTAATCTAGGCTTACCTGTAGGTCAAAGTGGTTTGTAAGGGTTTACAACCACTTTAACCTACCTGCATGTCTTTGGAGTGTGGGAGGAAACCCACGCAGACACAGGGAGAACATGCAAACTCCAGGCAGGTAGTGTCGGGGTTGGGATTCGAACCAGCGACCCTTTTTACTGCTAGGTGAGAGTGCTATCCACTACACCACTGTGTCTATATATATATATATATATATATATATATATATATATATATATATATATAAAAATATATATATATATATATATATATATATATAAAAAATTAAAATATTAGAATTATTATTTTTTTATCAAAAAAGTGTGTGTGTGTGTGTATATATATATATATATATATAGTAAAATAGAATATATATATAATATAAAAAACACAATTTTTAATATACAGTTATTTATCAAATTAAAGTAGACTGGAGGATAGTCACCTGAGTGACCTAAAGGGTTAGGAAACAAGGCAAATAAATAAAAAAATGCCATTATATATTGTGGCGGGGGAGGCGGAGATTTCTTGCTCTGTAGCAGCCGTGAGATTGATGCCAAGGAAAAAAAAATAACGGTTACACCTATTTATTTTATTTTTTTCTGTTCTGACAGGCCGAAATCAAAGCCTTGAAGGAGCGATTAGAGATCGAGAAGCAGGCGTGGGAGCAGAACTACATGAAGAAAGAGGTAAACACTCCCCATTGTCTGTCTGTCCTTGGTGAGTGATGGACGGTCCTCCTTCTTAAAAGGTCAGGCCACCCATGGTTGATATTCCCATGTGAGATGTTTGGAAACCTTAGCAGAGAGACTGTAGACTCTTCTCCGCAGGGTGAGTGACCTCCTGTATACAGGGCAGCTCTTCGGCATAGACTGCTGCCTATAGTTGGCTGGGCCAAGCCATGAAAGCTAATTTCCTTGGATCGCCGGGCACCATTATCATTCCCTGTTGGCAGTGGACGTGGGGTTCAGTGCAAGGCATCATTTGCTGGGAGGAACCTGCATGCTCTGCTTTTTTTCATGCCATACAGAATTAAAGCGGTTGTATACCCGCTGACAATTTGTTTTGTTTTTTTACTACCCCTGTAAGGCAAAAGGCATAATGCGCTAGTATGCACCGCATACTAGCTCATTATGAAATGCTCACCTTAGAACGAGTCGTCGGTAACTCACCTGGTCCACACCGAGGGAGATGACGTGTTGCCTCGGCGTGTCTTCCGGTATCGTGCATGCATGCATGCATGCGCGCAGGAGACTTCTTTCCGGCATTTGCCCGGCTTTCCGCCGAGAATCCCCTGAGCGCATGCCCACTGCAGTTAGCGGCTCATTGCACGGGGAATATCTCCTAAACCGTACAGAGATTTTTTTTTTACCTACAGGTAAGCCTTATTATAGGCTTACCTGTAGATACAAGTTTAAAAAATCATCTATTCAACCGCTTTAAAGTGTTTTGTAAACCTCGGACATGAAATCTGACCAAAGCCTATCCCTCTGTAGTGTGTACCTGTCTCAGTCCAGAGCACCAAGTGTCGTTTCTGTCTGCTGCCTCCTTCCTCTGCTATCTGCGTGAGTCACTTCTGACAATTTTTCCTGACACCAAGAGATAAAAGGTAACAGGGGAGGGGATCTCCAGCACACAGCCTCTGCCAGGGGCGGACTGACCATTCGGCCACTCGGGCACTGCCCGAGGGCCCCAAGCCACTAGGGGGCTCCATCAGGGTTGCCAGCCTCAGTAAAACCAGGGACAGTATGATGAAAAAAAAAAAAAACACAGATTTTTAATCTGTCTCTGAAATGTCCCTTACCGACATCCTTTTGGTCTAAAAATCCTGAGATTTTAGCTGCCCCACCTCTCCAGTACCTTCTCAGCCAATAGAAACACTGGTCTGTGTATACTGTGTGATTGTATACTGTGTGATTGTATACTGTGTGGCCCCATACTCTCCTATTGCCCAGGGGCCCCATGAGTTGTCAGTCCGCCCCTGGCCTCAGCCCCCCTTCCCTCCCCCCTCCAATCAGCTCTCCTCACTGGTGTAACTTCAGCTTCCCACACCCTGCTTTTCAGAGCTGGAGATTCTGCACTTTGAATGGCTTTAAAGAATAGAAGGCTGCAGATAAACAGGTACAACGTATGTGGGAGGATTTTTGTCATCTCTGTGTATCACCTGAGGCCAGTCACTGCACTGGGGATATGGAGGGTTTACACGCATCTCTCTGCTGCTTCTCCTGCATGAAAAGCACTACGTAGAGCTTCAATCTGTTTCTGCTGCCCACCTCTTGTGACTTTCATCATCCTGGGCCACCAGTCCTTCACCAGCTGTTCTGGTTTTATGAGAAGCTGAGGCCTTGCCACTTACTCTGAGCCTTAACGTTGCTCAGTTGCTACATGCCCAATTCTAGATGGGGGATTAATGGGTCCTGATGTCCCAGGTGCCCCCAACTCACATTCTACTAATGGCTCTGGGAATGCTTGCAGCACGCCCATTGATGGTGCCAACATCTGCAGTCTGGAGGTTGTCCTCTGCTCTTAGAGTCTGTTCCATCCTCTGAGTCCTCTGGCTCTGTTGAGGGTGGCTGGACCCCCTCCTGGTTGAGGTTTTTTGGTCATGGTTATGCAGGACTTTATGGTCCATATCATCCAGTTATTTGCAGATTGCAGAGGCCACAAGCATTCCCCCCTATTCCCTCTCCTGCCAATGCAATACCTGATTTGTCCACAGCCTCAACAGCTTACCAACCTCATCGGTTGATTCTGAATGGCTCCAGTGCTGGAGTAATGAACTTGCCCCCTTTTTTTTTTTTTTTTGAATTTGCCATTTTGTTGTTACTTCCAAATTAGTAGACCATTTGCTGTTATTGTTACAGTGCACACAACTCTGAAACCAAGGGAGGAGCCGCACTCCTTACCAGCAGGTAAAAGCAGCCCTCCTAAATTCTGAAGGACAGGAAACTGGCCCTTTGTTTGAAAAGTTTGGAGACCCCTGCCCTAGACCAAAGGGGGCATTCACCCTAATCTGGACCTCAGAGCCGTTGCCAGCTGCAGGACCTCGATGCTTGGCGCCGTTCCCAGCGGCAGGACCTCGCTGCCAGGCGCCGTTCCCAGCGGCAGGACCTCGCTGCCAGGCGCCGTTCCCAGCGGCAGGACCTCGCTGCCTGGCGCCGTTCCCATCTGCAGGACCTCGCTGCCTGGCGCCCGGGCTGCAGGACCTCGCTGCCTGGCGCCGTTCCGGGCTGCAGGACCTCGCTGCCTGGCGCCGTTCCGGGCTGCAGGACCTCGCTGCCTGGCGCCGTTCCCATCTGCAGGACCTCGCTGCCTGGTGCCCGGGCTGCAGGACCTCGCTGCCTGGCGCCGTTCCGGGCTGCAGGACCTCGCTGCCTGGCGCCGTTCCGGGCTGCAGGACCTCGCTGCCTGGCGCCGTTCCGGGCTGCAGGACCTCGCTGCCTGGCGCCGTTCCGGGCTGCAGGACCTCGCTGCCTGGCGCCGTTCCGGGCTGCAGGACCTCGCTGCCTGGCGCCGTTCCGGGCTGCAGGACCTCGCTGCCAGGCGCCGTTCCCAGCGGCAGGACCTCGCTGCCTGGCGCCGTTCCCATCTGCAGGACCTCGCTGCCTGGCGCCCGGGCTGCAGGACCTCGCTGCCTGGCGCCGTTCCGGGCTGCAGGACCTCGCTGCCTGGTGCCCGGGCTGCAGGACCTCGCTGCCTGGCGCCGTTCCGGGCTGCAGGACCTCGCTGCCTGGCGCCGTTCCCATCTGCAGGACCTCGCTGCCTGGTGCCCGGGCTGCAGGACCTCGCTGCCTGGCGCCGTTCCGGGCTGCAGGACCTCGCTGCCTGGCGCCGTTCCGGGCTGCAGGACCTCGCTGCCTGGCGCCGTTCCGGGCTGCAGGACCTCGCTGCCTGGCGCCGTTCCGGGCTGCAGGACCTCGCTGCCTGGCGCCGTTCCCGGCTGCAGGACCTCGCTGCCTGGCGCCGTTCCCGGCTGCAGGACCTCGCTGCCTGGCGCCGTTCCCGGCTGCAGGACCTCGCTGCCTGGCGCCGTTCCCGGCTGCAGGACCTCGTTGCCTGGCGCCGTTCCCGGCTGCAGGACCTCGCTGCCTGGCGCCGTTCCCGGCTGCAGGACCTCGCTGCCTGGCGCCGTTCCCGGCTGCAGGACCTCGCTGCCTGGCGCCGTTCCCGGCTGCAGGACCTCGCTGCCTGGCGCCGTTTCCGGCTGCAGCACCTCGCTGCCTGGCGCCGTTCCCAGCTGCCTGCACCACATTGCCCCTGCTTTCTGCCAACACACCGACATTCACTTCCATAATTATCAAAATCATTGAATAGACACAATTCAGCTAATTCACGTGTTTACTAAATCATTAAAGGCACCGGAGCCAAATTATCTTATAAAAAAGAGGTTTTTAATGAAGATAATTTGGCCGTCATCTACATGTATAGTTACAAACTAAACTCTAAACACATTTTTTTTGTAAGACTGTTGTTGATAAGTTTGATCTTCTTCTCACACATATAGTCACAGACTATATTAGGAACTTTTCCCCACTCCTGTTCCTGCAGGAAGCCTGGCTTCTGACCCGGGAAAGAGAACTCAAAGCCGAGGTCCGGAAGGGAAGAGATAAGGAGATAGAACTGGTGATTCAGCGTCTGGAGTCAGAGATGTCAACGGCAAGAGAGGAATGTGAAAGAGCTGCTGAGAACAGGTGCGAAAAATGTAATTCCTCTACAAAGCGGAACAGTAACGCATTTAGAGGTGGATTTACTAAATGCAAATAGACTGAGCACTCTGCAAACGCAGTTGCACCAGAGCTTAGTGAATGAGGTCAAGCATCACCTTGTAAAGAGTACCCAATCACATTCAAGGGGGGAAAAAAATGCATTTTTGCTTGCACGTGATTGGATGATGGAAGTCAGCAGAGCTTCCCCTCTTTACTAAGCTCTGAAGCAAATGCCCTTGCAGATTGCGCAGTCTATTTGCCTTTAGTAAGTCAACGCCATTGATTCACTACTGGAAATGTAACAAACGGAACATAATAATTTTGCTTTTCTGTACTGTCCCCAGGCTGGCCAGTTAAAAATAAAATGTTGATTACAGCATTTGTAATTTTGTGATAGTCTACACAGGTTGTCTTTTGATCATTTAGACCAAGGGTCCCCCAGGCCGTGGACCAGTGCCGGTCTGTGTGACCTGCTAGGAGCCAGGTCCCGCCATGGGGGGGTTTGCGGCGGGCAAAGCAAGCTGAAACAACCTGCACCACCACCCTCCGACCACCGGAGGGTGTCTGCTCCCCTTCTCCTAGCACCACTACCCCCTTCCCTTTCTGTGGTCAAGAAGAAGAGGAGGAAGGAGAGCTGGGCCGGGGACAGGATGTAATAGCACTGGCAGTGGCAGCCCGTCCATAGGGGGCGCACAGGTGCCACCCTTCTCCAGGCAGTCAAAAAATGACAATTTTTTTTTTTAAAACTGGCCTTTTAAAAAAGATAAAAAGGTCCTTAAGTGCACTGTGTTCAGACGCCGGGCATAGTGCACTATGGGAAGCGCCGCGTCTATGCAGTCACGAGATTACAGACGCGGCACTTCATTTGCAGGCTTTTGTCCCACCTTGCGGCACTCTCCGAAGCGCCAAGTAGCTTCCGCCCGGCGCTCATAGTATCTATTACTACAGCCGAGTGGTTTGATTTGACATCGGAGTTAGATGTCACTTCCGGTTTTCTCTCTCCCATTGCGCCCGAGAGAGAAAACTGGGAGTATGAGGAGTGGACTCCTCCATCACCGCTGCCAGTGCCCACACAGCAGGAGAGGACACCACACAGCAAGGTAAGTGCCGCTGTGCCAGTCCGGAGCTCCCGCGGAGAAGGGGGGGTTGATGGGGCACAGGCTGCACTTCATGGGGCACAGGCTGCACTTCATTGGGCACAGTGGCTGCGTTTGATGGGGCACAGTGGCTGCGTTTTGATCGGGCACAGTGGCTTGATGTGTTTTTTTTTTTCAAAAATGTTTGTTTGTTTGCCCCCCCCCCCCCCCCACATTTCTGAGCACCAGCGCCACTGAGCACTGGTGAGACCCAGCAACCACCACACGCTCCCCTTCACTGGGTCATAAGTCCCCCCCCAATCAAAGCGACAAGCTGCAACCACCACACAAGTAACCCCCCCTCCCCTCTTTCCCCGGTCCATGACTTCCGAGTGGCTGGTCCCTGGTGCCAAGAGGTTGGGGACCTCTGATTTAGACCGTTCTAAATGATATTTTTAGCGTGAAAATGGTTGTTTTGGATGATCGACTGTAGCCGCAGCCATCATTTCCTCATCTCTGGGTAACGTGATGTCTACACATCACGCCTGGCCACACTCGCTGCATGGTTTTATTGTGACTTGTTTATTGCTGATCTATTAGGAGTGCCTAGACTTCATGGGTCATGTTTATTTTTATGGTTCAATTAGATGGACTTGTGTCTTTTTTCAACCTGACTAACTATGTGTAATTATGTGATTTCTGATGTCCGCAGTCTCCCCAGCCTTGAGGTTGCATGGTGTTTGAATGTGCTGTCAACGCTCCTCAAGGCATGAAAAAAATAGGTCCTGGAAGATAATTTTTGGGAGGCTGAGGACAGTAATGTGAATGGGGGGGGGGCTGAGGACAGTGATGTGAATGGGGGGGGGCTGAGGACAGTGATGGGGGGGGGGGGGGGCTGAGGACGGTGATGTGAACGGGGGGGGGGGCTGAGGACGGTGATGTGAACGGGGGGGGGGGGCTGAGGACGATGATGTGAACGGGGGGGGGGGCTGAGGACGGTGATGTGAACGGGGGGGGGGCTGAGGACGGTGATGTGAACGGGGGGGAGGCTGAGGATGGTGATGTGAACGGGGGGCTGAGGACGGTGATGTGAACGGGGGGGGGGGGCTGAGGACGGTGATGTGAACGGGGGGGAGGCTGAGGATGGTGATGTGAACGGGGGGCTGAGGACGGTGATGTGAACGGGGGGGGTTGAGGCTGAGGACGGTGATGTGAACGGGGGGGGGCTGAGGATGGTAATGTAAACGGGGGGGCTGAGGACGGTGATGTGAACGGGGGGGTTGAGGCTGAGGATGGTGATGTAAACGGGGGGGGGGGCTGAGGATGGTGATGTGAACGGGGGGGCTGAGGACAGAGGTTAGTGATGTGAACGGGGGGGGCTGAGGACAGAGGTTAGTGATGTGAACGGGGGGGTTGAGGCTGAGGACGGTGATGTGAACGGGGGGGGGGGGGAGAGAGGTTGAGGACGGTGATGTGAACGGGGGGGCTGAGGATGGTGATGTGAACGGGGGGGGGATGCAAACATAGGATTCGGACCTGTGCCGGAAGAAAATTTTACAAGCTGGACCCCCGTGAATTTTAATTCTGTAGAATGACACCTCTGGCTGATCAGGGAGAGATTTCACACAAGATTTTTTCTGTTGTAGAATTAAAAGAGTTCGTGAGAAATACGAATCGGAACTGCAGGAAATGGAGCAGTCTGAACGCAAGCTGCAAGATCGCTGCAACCAGCTGAAGGAGAGAGTGACGGAGCTGGAGGGGGAGCAGATCCGACTGCAGGGGCATCTGAAGCAGAGAGAGCAGGAGGTGGAGGACATCAGGAAGGTGAGTAGCCGCCAACGTCCTCCCATGATCGCACCCTTGCTGCACTCTGTGATCGCCATGTCCTCCGGACACAGCTGATCACAGAGTGGGGTAAAGAGCCAATCAACGGCTCTTTACCACATGATCAGCTCTGTCCAATCACAGCTGATCACGTAGTAAACACAAGCTGGTTATCAGCATTTCTTTCCTTGCGCTGACGAGGAGAGGAGAGCCAATAACCGGCTTGTGTGAAAGGGACCTCCATTGATTATCAGTGCTGCCTCATCAGTGAAGGAGAAAAAAATACTCATTTGCAAAATTTTAATTTTTTTTTTTTTTTTTTTTCTTTGTTTAGCAAAAAATAAAAACCACAGTGGTGATTAAATACCACCAGAAGAAAGCTCTATTTGTGTGAATAAAATGATAAAAATGTCATATGTGCACAGTGTAGCATGACCGCGCAATTGTCATTCAAAGTGTGACAGCGGTGAAAGCTGAAAATAGGCCTGGGCAGGAAGGGGGGTAAAAGTGCCTGGTAGGCAAGTGGTTAAATTATCAGGAGAAGCTGGAAACATACCTGTTAAATCAAAAAGTTTATTTTACAAAAATATATAAGACAACAAACACATTTAAAATATTAAAATATTAGTAATTGACATCACAGCCATATTCAAAAGCTGGTACAAATATCACCCCCCCCTCCAACAGTTAGTAAGGGGCAAGTTTAACCACTTCTGGACCAAGCCTATTTTCTGGCACTTGTTGCTTACAAGTTAAAATATGTATTTTTTTTTTTTTTTTGCTAGAAAATTACTTAGAACCCCCAAACATATATTTATTTATTAAATATATATATTTTTTTTTTATTATTTTGTTAGCAAAGATCCTAGAAAATAACATGGCAGTCTTTGCAATATTTTTTGTCACATGGTATTTGCGCAGTGGTCTTTTCAAATTGCGATTTATTTATTTTTTATTATATTATTTTATTTATTTTTTGGGAAAAAATAAGATTTTGGATAAAAAAAAAAAGGAAAACATTAAAGTTAGCCCAATTTATTTATTTTTTTTTAAATATGAAAGACGATGTTACGCCGAATAAATAGATACCTAACATGTTATGACTTAAAATTGCACGTGGAATAGTGACAAACTACGGTACTTAAAAATCTCCATAGGCGACATTTAACCACTTCAATACTGGGCATTTTCACCTCCTTCCTGCCCAGCCCAATTGTCAGTGCTGTGGCATTTTCAATGACAATTGCGCGGTCATGCAACACTGCATCCAAATTACATTTTTATCTTTTTTTTTATCCCACAAATAGAGCTTTCTTTTGATGGTATTTGATCACCTCTGCGTTTTATTTTTTGCGCTATAAACAAAAGAAGAGTGGTGACAAGTTTCAAAGAAACGCAATATTTTTTTACTTTTTGCTATAATAAATATCACAATTTAAAAAAAAAAAAAAAGTTTTTTTCCCCCCTCAGTTTAGACCGATATATATTCTTCTACATATTTTTGGTTAAAAAAAAAATAAAATCGCAACAAGCGTATATTAATTGGTTTGCGCAAAAGTTATAGCGTCTACAAAATGGTGGATAGATTTATGCCATTTTTATTTTTTTACTAGTAATGGCAGTGATCTGCGATTTTTTTTTTTTATCGTGACTGTGACATTGCAGCGGACACTTTTGACACTATTTTGGGACCATTCACATTTATACAGCGATCAGTGCTATAAAAATGCACTCATTACTGTATAAATGTCACTGGCAGGGAAGGGGTTAACACTAGGGGGGCGATCAAGGGGTTAAGTGTGTCCTAGGGAACGATTCTAACTGTAGGGGGAGGGGAGGAGACCGATCGGTGTTCCTCTGTACTGGGAACACACAATCGGTCTCCTTCTCCCCCTGACCGGAGCAATCGCGGGTGCCCGTGGACATTGCGGCCTCCAGGCACACGCACCGGCTCCCGAGCGACGTGGCGGACGCCCAGCCCCCCCCCCCCCCTAGACGCCCGGGAAGCCCAGGACGTCGTATGACGCCTGCCCAGGATGGGAGATCCCTCCTGCTGACGTCATTTGATTATGGGCGGGGTATGAAGTGGTTAAATATTTAACGGTTGCCTGTTTAGAGTTAAAGAGGGAGGTCTTTTGCTCTAATGAGCGCTCTTCTTTGCCGACCAATTGCAGATCACGGATCGGTTAAACGAGGAGAGGAAGAGCCTATCGGATGTGATCCGTCAGGAATTCGCAGACCGCCTGGTGCTAACAGAAGAAGAGAACAAGCGGCTGAAGATCGAGGCTTCGGAAGGGCAGGCCCGGCATCGCCTGGAGCTGGAAAGAATCACCCGGGAAAAGGAGGAGGAGCTGGAGGAGGTGCACAAAAGGTGAGCGCCACCCGCAATAACCTGTAATGCAACGACACAAGAAACTGGCTTCAATTTTTAGCTAATGGATACTTTTTATTCAATTACAATTCTGATTAACCACTTCAGCCCCGGAAGGATTTACCCCCTTCCTGACCAGAGCACTTTTTGTGATATATACGGCACTGCGTCGCTTTAACTGACAATTGCGCGGTCGTGCGACGTTGCACACAAACAAAATTGGAGTCTTTTTTTCCCCACAAATAGAGCTTTTTTTTTTGGTGGTATTTGATCACCACTTCGGTTTTAATTTTTTGCGCTATAAAACAGAAAAAGAGCGACAATTTTGAAAAAAAAAAAAGCAGTGTGTTTTTACTTTTTTGCTATAATAAATATCTCCAAAAATAAATAAACTAATTTCTTTCTCAGTTTAGACCGATATGTATTCTTCTACATATTTATGATTAAAAAAAAAAAAAAAAATCGCAATAAGCGTATATTGATTGGTTTGCACAAAATGCATAGCGTCTATAAAATAGGTGATAGATTTATGTTATTTTTATTATTATTTTATTAGTAATGGCGGCAATCTGCTTTTTTTTTATTTTTTTTTATTTTTATTTTTTATTTTTTTTTATCATGACTGCGACATTGCGTCGGATACTTTTGATACCATTTTAGGACCATTGTCATTTATACAGCGACCAGTGCTATAAAAATGCACTGTACCCAAATTAAATTTTTTTTGTATTTTTTTTTTTTTTTTTATCCCACATATAGAGCTTTCTTTTGGTGGTATTTGATCACCTCTACGTTTTTATTTTTATTTTTTGCGCTATAAACCAAAAGAAGAGTGACAAGTTTGAAAGAAACACAATATTTTTTTTACTTTTTGCTATAATAAATATCACAAATTATTATTTTATTTTTTTTAAATGATTTTTTTTTCCCCTCAGTTTAGACCGATATGTATTCTTCTACATATTTTTGGTAAAAAAATAAATACAATCGCAATAAGAGTATATTAATTGGTTTGCGCAAAAGTTATAGCATCTACAAAATAGTGCAGGGATATGCAATTAGCAGACCTCCCAGCTGTTGCAGAACTACAAGTCCCATGAGGCATAGCAAGACTCTGACAGCCACAAGCATGACACCCAGAGGCAAAGGCATGATGGGACTTGTAGTTTTGCAACAGCTGGAGGTCCGCTAATTGCATATCCCTGAAATAGTGGATGGATTTATGCCATTTTTTTTTTTTTTACTAGTAATGGCGGTGATCTGTGATTTTGACATTGCAGCGGACACTTTTGACACTATTTTGGTACCATTCACATTTTATACAGCGATCAGTGCTATAAAAATGCACTGATTACTGTGTAAATGACACTGCCAGTGGAGGGGTTAAACACTAGGGGGCGATCAATGGGTTAAGTGTGTCCTAGGGAGTGATTCTAACTGTGGGGGGTGTGGGCTTCAACTCACATGACAGCGATCACAACTCCCGATGACAGGGAGCAGTAGATCCCCCTGTCATGTCACTAGGCAGAACAGGGAAATGCCTTGTTTACATGGGCATCTCCCCGTTCTTCCGCTCCCTGACACGATAGCGGGGCCACCCCGGCGGACACAGAGTCCGTAGGCACAGCCACAAAGCACGCGGCGGGCGCGCCCACAATGCCGAATCTTAAAGGGGACGTACCTGTACGCCTACTTGCCCAGCCGCGCCATTGTGCCGACGTATATCGTCGTGCGCTGGTCAGGGCATAAAAATATCTTCCTAGAAAGCCACAAAATACATACATTCACACTTTGTCCGCTTTGCAAATCCCAATATTACCTTGTAAAAGTTATGGTGTAACAAAACAACATCTCAATCCCCCGCGCTCCATAGTCCATACACTAATCGGTGTGTATAAATAGCTGCTCTGTTCAACACAAAAGGGGTGTGATAATTATGTTATTTATATTACACAGCACTCATTTAAATGCTATATTGGTGTATGGCAGGGATATGCAATTAGCGGACCTCCAGCTGTTGCAGAACTACAACTCCCATGAGGCATAGCAAGATTCTGACAGCCACATGCATAACACCCAGAGGCAGAGGCATGATGGGACTTGTAGTTTTGTAACAGCTGGAGGTCCGCTAATTGCAGATCCCTGGTGTATGGTAATAAGGCACTTTGTCATTTCTAAGTCATCATTTTACAATAATTCATGAATAGTAAAACAAAAATAAAATAAAATAAGTGAAGAAATGTCAATACAATTTTCAAAGGGGGTTTGCAGTGAAAAAGTATTTATACCTCCTGACATTTTCCACATTTTGTCATGTTACAACTAAAAACGTAAATGGATTTTTATTGGGATTTTATGTGATAGACCAACACAAAGTGGCACATAATTGTGAAGTGGAAGGAAAATGATAAATGGTTTTCAAAATTTTGTTTACAGTTATGTGAAACGTGTGGCCTGCATTTATATTCAGCCTCCTTTACTCCGATACACCTAACTAAAATTTTAGTGGAACCAATTGCCTTCAGAAGTCACCTAATTATTAAATAGAGTCCACCTGTGTGTCATTTAATCTCAGTATAAATACAGGTGTTCTGTGAAGCCCTCAGAGGTTTGTTGGAGAATCTTAGTGAACAAACTGCATCATGAAGGCCAAGGAACACACCAGACAGGTCAGGGATAAAGTTGTGGAGAAGTATAAAGCAGGGTTAGGTTATAAAAAAAAAAATATATTCCAAGCTTTGACCATCTCACGGAGCTCTGTTCAATCCATCATCGGAAAATGGAAAGAGTATGGCACAACTGCAAACCTACCAAGACATGGCCGTCCACCTAAACTGACCGGCCCGGGCAAGGAGAGCATTCATCAGAGAAGCAGCCAAGAGGCCCATGGTCACTCTGGAGGAGCTGCAGAGATCCACAGCTCAGGGGGGAGAATCTGTCCACAGGACAACTATTAGTCGTCTCTCCACAAATCTGCCCTTTATGGAAGAGTGACAAGAAGAAAGACATTGGTGAAAGAAAGTCATAAGAAGTCCTCTTTGCAGTTTGTGAGAAGCCATGTGGGGGACACAGCAAACATGTGGAAGAAGGTGATCTGGTCAGATGAGAACAAAATTCAACTTTTTGGCCTAAAAGCAAAACGCTATGTGTGGGGAAAACTAACACTGCACATCACCCTGAACACACCATCCCCACCGTGAAACATGGTGGTGGCAGCATCATGTGGTGGGGATACTTTTCTTCAGCAGGGACAGGGAAGCTGGTCAGAGTTGATGGGAAGATGGATGGAGCCAAATACAGGACAATCTTAGAAGAAAACCTGTTAGAGTCTGCAAAAGACTTGTGACCGGGGCGGAGGTTCACCTTCCAGCAGGACAACGACCCGAAACATCCAGCCAGATCTACAATGGGATGGTTTAGATCAAAGCATATTCATGTGTTAGAATGGCCCAGTCACAGTCCAGACCTAAATCACATTGAGAATCTGTGGCAAGACTTGAAAATTGCTGATCACAGACGCTCTCCATCCAATCTGACAGAGCTTGAGATATTTTACAAAGAAGAATGGGCAGAAATGTCCCTCTCTAGATGTGCAAAGCTGGTAGAGACATCCCCAAAAAGACTTGCAGCTGGAATTGCAGTGAAAGGCGGTTCTACAAAGTATTGACTCCGGGGGGCGCCATACAAATGTCCCCCCCCCACACTTTTCACATATTTATTTGTAAAAAAAAAAATTGGAAAATCATTTTCCTTCCACTTCACAATTATGTGCCGCTTTGTGTTGCTCTATCACAAAAAAATCCCAATAAAATACATTTACGTTTTTGGTTGTAACATGACAAAATGTGGGAAATTGTGCTATCCAGTGTATTATAGCTTCAATGTGTCACCGCAAATACCATTACAGAGAATTGTATTGTATTGGAGTGGGTCACACTGCGCTTCATCCCCTCTGGGAGTTCCTCATCCAGGAATTGGGCACTGTATATTGATAAGAATATATCACAAGCACTTTTAAAAGGTTTAACTTAAAAATGCACACGAGATCGCCATTCTGCCAACAATCCCATCATCTCCTCCCGCATCACTCCACCTATAAAGGTGTCTAACATTTCCCATTTTCTATGATCAGGGTCAAGTCTGCCATTGTGAAGAAGGAAGAGACTGTGAACAGCCTTCGGAAGCAGTGTGAGGTCAGTGCCACAGAGAGTGACATTAAAGTAGAACTCAAACAATTTTTTTTAAATGTTTTTGATGACGTGGAAGGGTTTGAAATGCAGCTCCCGGCAGATAATATGGGTAAAAGTACCAAGTACGCTGTGGATGGGGATGTGGTGGGAAACAGAGGTGGCTGTGGACTGTGGGGGGGGGTTGGGTACAGAGGTGGCTGCACGGAAGGGGGGGGGGGGAATACAGAGGTGGTTGTGGTGAGAAACAGAGGTGGCTGTGGACAGGGATGGCGAGGGGGGGGGACGGAGGTGACTGCGGACAGTGGGGAATACAGAGGTGGCTCTGGAGGGGGGGGGGGATACAGAGTTTGCTGTGGAGGTACAAAGGTGGCTGTGGAGGGTGAGTGGGTATGGAGGTGGCTACGGACAGGGGGAATACGGAGGTGGCTGTGGATGGCGTGGGAAGTACGGGGGTGGCTGTGGACGGGGGGGGGGGTACAGAGTTTGCTGTGGATGGCTGGGGTGGAGGTACAGAGGTGGCTGTGGATGGCGGGAGGGGTACAGAGGTGGCTGTGGATGGCGGGGACAGTACGGGGGTAGCTGTGGACAGGGGGGATACAGAGTTTGCTGTGGACGGCTGGGGTGGAGGTACAGAGGTGGCTGTGGGGGGGGGGAGAGTACAGAGGTGGCTGTGGATGGCGGGAGGGGTACAGAGGTGGCTGTGGATGGCGGGAGGGGTACAGAGGTGGCTGTGGATGGCAGGAGGGGGTACAGAGGTGGCTGTGGATGGCGGGAGGGGGTACAGAGGTGGCTGTGGATGGCGGGAGGGGGTACAGAGGTGGCTGTGGAAGGCTGAGGAAGTACGGAGGTGGCTGTGGCCAGGGGGGATACAGAGTTTGCTGTGGAGGTACAGAGCCCGAGAGCTTTCACACTACAGCGGTGCGCTGGAAGGACGTCAGGGAAAAGTCCTGCCAGCAGCTTCTTTGGAGCGGTGAAGGAGCGGTGTGTTTACCGCTCCTCCACCGCTGCTCCCCATTGAAATCAATGGGGCAGTGCTGTAATACTGCCGGCAAAATGCCGCCATTGCGGCGTATTGCCGGCGGTTTTAACCCTTTCTCGGCTGCTAGCAGGGGGTAAAAGCGCCCCGCTAGTGGCCGACATGCGCCGCAAATCCGGCGGTAAAACGCCGCTAAAAATAGCGGCGTTTTACCGCCCCCCACGCTATGTGCGGTGTGGTGTGAAAGGGGTCTAAGAGCGACTCCCCACCTCTCTCTTTTCCTCGTCTGACAGTTGCAGCAGGCGGGGCCAAGAATGACGTCTCTTTGTTTTGCAGATGACTTTTTAAAACAGACAACCACTTGTCCGCGGGTCGAGTGCCTGTGAATTAAATTGCGGGCACTGCCAGGGGGCGTGGAGATTTATCGGCCCGCTCTTGGGTAGTTGGAGGGGGTAAAATCTTTATCTCTCACCTGACAAAAAGGCTAACAGAATAAATGCACAATCCGCATCTTGCTGTCCAGGACATGTAGATCTTTGGCTTAGGATTGGCTGCTTTCACTGTTGACTTTTATGGTGTTTATCATTCTGCAATGGTAGAGAACATAAGTTGTGCATGAGATTACACGGCTTGTGTTTCTTGCACATCCCCCTTTATTTATTTTATTTTTTGTCTTTTTTTGTTTGTGTCGTTAAATGTTATTTGAAAAAACTTTCAATAAAAATAGCTTGAGAAAAAATAAATAAAAAAAAAAAACCTTTTAAAAAAAGCAATCATGTGCGTTTTGAATCCGGTATTTTAATAGAAATGTATTCTAGTCAGATGAGGGTCTCCGGTGTAAAGTGATGAGGATTGATCTGACGTCTCTCTGCTCTTTCCTGCAGGCGGCGGTAAAGCGAGCCGACCACCTCGAGGCCTTGCTGGAGCAACAACGCAAGCAGCTGTTATCCAAATAGCAGCCATCTCCGTTCAGAACCCCTCCCCCCCCCGCCACCACCACCACCGCGGCCATCTGTGGCTCCCCGTTCCACTACTGCAGGATTTTAGTTTGTATTTTGTTCCAGAATGTTCCTGACACGCGTTCTGTTGGTGCCTCTTGTTTTTTTTAAATCTGTTAAATATATATTTTTGTTTTTTGTACAAATTTTGTCTCGTGTTTTATTATTAACCACTTTCAGACCGGACCATTTTGCTGGTCAAAGACCAGAGCACTTTTTGTGATTCGGCACTGCGTCGCTTTAACTAACAATTGCGCGGTCGTGCGACGTGGCTCCCAAACAAAATTGGCATCCTTTTTTTCCCACAAATAGAGCTTTCTTTTGGTTGTATTTGATCACCCCTGCGGTTTTTATTTTTTGCGCTATAAACAAAAATAGAGCGACAATTTTGAAAAAAACGCATTATTTTTTACTTTTTGTTATAATAAATATCCCCCAAAAATATATAAAAAAACATTTTTTCCCCTCAGTTTAGGCCGATACGTATTCTTCTACATATTTTTGGTTAAAAAAAATCGCAATAAGCGATTTATTGATTGGTTTGCGCAAAAGTTATAGCGTTTACAAAATAGGGATAGTTTTATAGCATTTTTATGAATAATTTTTTATTCTTTTATTTTTTTACTAGTAATGGCGGCGATCAGCGATTTTTATTGTGACTGCGACATTGTGGGGGACCCATCGGACATTTTTGACACATTTTTGGGACCATTGTCATTTATACAGTAATCAGTGCTATATAAATGCAGTGATTCCTGGGTAAATGACACTGGCAGTGAAAGGGTTAACCAGTGGGTGGCAGTGTAGGGGTTAAGTGTTCCTAAGGGTGTGTTACTAACCTGTGGGGGGGTTGGGCTTTCATTTAGTGAACACTAATCTCTGCTCCAATCACATGGAGCAGAGATCAGCATCACTAGTTGCTAGGCAGAATGGAGAAATGTTGTTTACACAGCATTTCCTCCATTCGGCCGCTCCGTGAGACGATCGCGGGGATGCCCGCGGCGATCGAGTCCGTGGGTCCCGCGACCGGACTCACGGGGTCCCAACCAGCGCGGGAGCACGCCGCCAGCGGCGCGCTCCCGATGGCAGGGCGGCATTGAACATTGGACGTACCTGTACGCCAATATGCCTGCCCGTGCCATTCTGTCGACGTACATCGTCGTGCGCTGGTCGGGAAGTGGTTAATCACTTCACCTCCGGAAGATTTTACCTCCCTCCTTCACGACCAGGGCATTATCTGCTATTCAGCACTGCACTACTTTAACTGGTGGTTGCGCGGTCATGTAACACTGTACCCAAATTACATTCGTATCTTTTTTTTTTTTTTTTACACAAATAGTGCTTTCTTCTCTGAATATTTTATCACCTGTGGGGTTTTTATTTTTTCTTATATAAATGAAACAAAGAGATGGGGTTACCACCGCTCCAGGTAGGTCTGCTGAAACAAAAAAAGGTTTTTCCTCCAGGAAATGAAGAGCCCCAGGTGCCGGCTAATGCATATAGCAAATCCAGGCAAGTAGAAAATTCTGGACAGACGCACTCCAAATGAAATTTCTCGTGCCTTTTTATTAGAACATCAGGATCACACTCTACATGTCACAGCAGAAATAATACAGAACCAAAAACAACTGACGCGTTTCACACTAAACGCATAGCTTGATAAATTGATTGTAAATGTAACGAAGACTGACGTTTTTGAAAATATAAATACACATTTTTTTTTCTTTCAGCTATAAAACCTATCCAATAAAAAAAAATCGAATTTCTTCATACATTTTGTCCAAAAGTATTCTGCTACAGTGAGGGGGAAAAAAAGTGTTTGACCCCCTGCTGATTTTGTAGGTTTGCCCACTGACAAAGAAACGATCGGTCTAAAATTTTATTGGTCGGTTTATTTTAACAGTAAGAGACAGAATAATAACAAAAAATATCCAGAAAAACGCATTTCAAAAAAAGTTATAAATTGATTTGCGTTTTAATGAGTGAAATAAGTATTTGATCCCCCTATCAATCAGCAAGATTTCTGGCTCCCAGGTGTCTTCCATAGGGGTAACGAGCTGAGATTAGGAGCACTTTCTTAAGGCTGGGTTCACACTGCTGCGGCTAGGAGAACCGGATGCGAGTCGCACCGCACTGCAGTGCGAATCACATGCGATCTCTGTGCGATGCGAGTTCAGCCATGCAGATAGTATGGCTGAATTCGCATCGCACCCGCCACAAACTCGCACGGGACCCTTTTTTTGGTGCGCAGCAGAATCGGATCGCATGGTTGTTCACACCATGCGATCCGATTCCTGTCCGAGTTTGCAGATCGCACTGCGATATGCGAACTGATCTGGGGGTGTCATTAAGGTTTCACTGACACTCCCAGCAGTCCGCATAGGGCAGTGTGAACTGCCGGCAGGAGGCATGCGATGCGGGAACCCGCCGCGGATTCGCGGCGTTCCCGCATCGCTTCAGTGTGAACCCAGCCTAAGGCCGGGTTCACACTGGTACGACAAACGCTCCGACATTGGGAGCATGACGTGTGAAAATCAATGTTTCCCTATGAGAGCCGCCTTAAAGAGGGATTCCACCTACAAAAAAAAAATTCTTAAAAGCCAGCAGCTATAAAGACTGCAGCTGCTGACTTTTAATAAATGGACACTCACCTGTCCCGGGTTCCAGCGATGTCGGCAGCCGAGACCGATCGATCGGGTCTCGGCTGCTGCCGACGCCATTCTAGGTGAGGGAATCAGGAAGTGAAGCGTTGCGGCTTCACTTCCCAGTTCCCTACTGCGCATGCGCGAGTCACGCAGCACACTAGGAATGGTCCGCGCTGTCTCTGGGACCCGTGTGTGTCCCAGCAGACAGCGCGCCGGGACAGGAAGAGGCATAGACTCCCGTGGGAGTCTAAGCCCGGAAGTGAATGCAAATACCTGTCTTAAGGCCCATACACACGATCAGACTTTGACAACAAACATGCAAATTAGCTGTTTTGGAGCAACATCCGACCCGTGTGTACGCTCCATCGGACAAACTTTTTTGGTTTTCATCGGACTTTTGTTGGCTGTGCGAACGGACAAACTTTCTGGCAACAAAAGTCAGATGGAGCAAAGTCTGATCGTGTGTACAGAAAACCATAGGACTTTTGTACAAAGTACAAACAGGCATGCTCAGAACCAATGCAAAAGATCAGACAACAATACAGAAGTTGACCAAAGGTGGCGGTAAAGAGCAGAAAAACCATGTGATTTGGTGAAAGTTGGCTGAAAAAGTCCTGCTGTGTGTATGCAATACAAGTTCAGGGCCAACGCCCTTTGTACAAAAATCCAAGGGAAAGTTTGTACAAAGTCCTATCGTGTGTATGTGGCTTTAGACAGGTATCTGCATCCCCCTGAAAGGTGCCAACTGTGACTCCGGAGGTGGGGGGGTTCCGATGAGCGAAGTTCCACTTTAGGGTGGAACCCCGCTTTAACTGGTCCGACACAAGTCAGTCCGACTTTGAAAATGCTCCCTGTACTACTTTGGTCCGACTTTGATTCTACTTCAGTCCATTGACTATCATTGAAGTAGGATCTAAGTCGGCTCCTTGTCCTAACCATCCGACTTTAGCATCCGACATTGTGTTATTTCCTGCCCCCTGTTGTAGCCCCTCCCATTGTGTGTTAGTTTTGATTGGTCAAAGGACAAGTCGTATAATCTGAAAAGTCGGATCAAAGTAGTATCCTGTTCATGAAAGTTGGATGGATGTAGGACTGATGTCGCAAAGCAAAGTAAGATGAAAATCTAATGCCCTGTACACACGGTCGGAAATTCTGACGGAAAAGGTCCGATCGGATTATATTGTCTGAAAATCCGATCGTGTGTGGGCTCTATCGGACTTTTTCAGACGGAAAAAATTTGAGAGCAGGATCTAAAATTTTCTGACAGAAAAAATCCAATCAGACTTTTTCCGATCGTTTGTAGAGAATTCCGACGGACAAAGTGCCACGCATGCTCAGATTATTATTATTATTAGGCTGGGTTCACATTGCAGCGATGCGGGAACGCCGCAAATCCGCGGCGGGTTCCCGCATCGCATGCCTCCCGGCGGCAGTTCACACTGCCCTATGCGCACTGCTGGGAGTGTCAGTGAAATGTTAATGACACCCCCCAGATCAGTTCGCATATCGCAGTGCGATATGCGAACTCGGACAGGAATCGGATCGCATGGTGTGAACACCCATGCCATCCGATTCTGCTGCGGACCAAAAAAAAGGGTCCTGTGCGAGTTTGGGGCGGGTGCGATGCGAATTCAGCCATACTATCTGTATGGCTGAACTCGCATCGCACAGGGATCGGATGTGATTTTGCACTGCAGTGCGGTGCGAATCACATCCGGTTCTCGTAGCCGCAGCAGTGTGAACCCAGCCTTATACACGATTTATATAGCGCCAACAGTTTACGCAGCGCTTTACAATGTATAGGGGGGGGGGGCAACACAATTACAGTACAATACAAAAGGGTACAGGAGGGCCCTGCTCGTAGAGCTTACATTCTAAGCTATTGGCTACTAGCCTCTACGTAGTCCCGTCATACGCAACGAACGTCACCACGTTCCGAACGATCGGATTTTCCAACAATTTTGTCCGACCGTGTGTATGCAACAACAGTTTCAGGAAAAATCCGTCTGGAAAAAAAAAAATCAGACGGATTTTGTGGTTGGAATGTCCAACCGTGCGTACAAGGCATTACTACTGTCGTATAGTATACTGGCCTAAAGAGAGTGCTCCTAATCTCAGCTTGTTACCTGTATAAACGACACCTGTCCATAGAAGCAATCGATCAGATTCCAATCTCTCCACCATGGCCAAGACCAAAGAGCTGTCCAAGGATGTCGGGGACAAGATTGTAGACCTGCACAAGTCTGGGACGGGCTACAAGACCTTTGCCAAGCAGCTTGGTGAGAAGGGTGACAACAGTTGGTGCGACCAGGGCCGTCTTTAAGGCAGGGCAAAAGGGGGCAGCTGCCCTGGGCCCTGTCATTGTTGTGGGGCCCAAAACAGCTGCCTCATACTTGACAACTATCCAGGTTTAAATTCCCTTGTCCCTTGAAGTTTTATTCCTGTGCTGTGTCCTAATAGCTGTGTGAAGTGCTGCTACTAATGCTGCCCAGCTCTGCCCTATTGTTGTGTACAAGTGACTCACCTACAGACCCTGTGTTTACATATAAATAACCGGCACTCATATGTAAATAGCGGCGACAATACTAAGTAAATAACTGCGGCTGGCGGCATTGATATGTAAATAAAGGTGGCATTCCTATGTATATCATGCCCCCCTGCTGTGAGGAGGCGATGTGCTGTAACCTCTAGCAACTAATCAGTGAGCCGTAATGTGTGCTGTAACCTCTAGCAACTAATCAGTGAGCCGTAACATGTGCTGTAACCTCTAGCAACAAATCAGTGAGCTGTAACGTGTGCTGTAACCTCTAGCAACTAATCAGTGAGCCGTAACGTGCTGTAACCTCTAGCAACTAGTCAGTAAGCAGTAATGATATGCTGTAATTGCTGGCAACCAATCGCAATTGCTGCCTGATCTGATACAGAAAACTGATTTTAGGTCTAGCTGCTATTGTATGTCTCAGAGCAGGTGGAGAGGGAAATTGCATGGGGGGGGGGCCCCAAGAAAAATTTTGCCCAGGGCCCAATCTATATTAAAGACGTGCGACTATTCACAAATGGAAGAAACACAAAATAACTGTCAGTCTCCCTCGGTCTGGGGCTCCAGGCAAAATCTCACCTTGAGGTGTTTCAATGGTCATGAGAACGGTGAGGAATCGGCCTCGATCTACACGGGAGAATCTTGTCAATGATCTCAAGGCAGCTGGGACCATAGTCGCCAAGAAAACAATCGGTAACGCACTACACCATGAAGGACAGAAATCCTGCAGCCCCTGCAAGGTCCTCCTGCTCAAGAAAGCCCATGTACAGGACGGTCTGAAGTTTGCTAATGAACATCTGAATGATTCAGAGGAGAACTGGGTGTTGTGGTCAGAGGAGACCAAGATCAAGCTCTTTGGCATCAACTCGCCGTGTTTGGAGGAGGAGCAATGCTGCCTATGACCCAAAGAACACCATCTCCACCATCAAACATAGAGGAGGAAACATTATGATTTGGGGGTGTTTTTCTGGTAAGGGGACAGGACAACCTATCGCAGGGACAATGGATGGGACCCCATGTACCGTCTTGGGTGAGAACCTCCTCTCAGGAAGGCCATTGAAAACGGGTCTTTAAGTGGGTATTTTAGCATTACAATGACCCGAAACACACATCCAAAGGCTTGAGAAGAAGCACATGAAGGTCCTGGAGTGGCCTAGCCAGTCTCCAGACCTTAATCCCATAGAAAATATGTGGGGGGAGCTGAAGTTTCGAGTTGCCAAACGTCGGCCTCGGAACCTTAATGACTTGGAGAAGAGCTGCAAAAAGGAGTGGGGACAAAATCCCTCCCGAGATGTGTGCAAACCTGGTGGCCAACTACAAGAAACGTCTCACCTCTGATTGCCAACCAGGGTTTTGCCACAAAGTACGAAGTCATGTTTTGTGAAGGGGTCAAATACTTATTTCACCCATTAAAATGCAAATCAATTTATAACTTTTTTTTAAATGCTTTTTTCTGGATTTTTTTTATGTTATTCTGTATCTCACTGTTAAACCTACTATTAAAATTATAGACTGATCATTTATTTAATAAATCAGTAGGGGATCAAATACTATTTTCCCCTCACTGTACATTTCTTTGGTAAAAACAAAAAAGTGTATATTTTTAATTTTTTTTGGTGTGAAAGTTAGAGTCTACAAACTATGGGATAGATACTGGAATTTGTATTTAAACTAGTAATGGTGGAAATTGGCGACTAATATTGGCACTGCGATAGTGTGGTGGGCAATCTGACATTAACCGACACTGGGGGCAACTGACATCACCAGTGACACCAATACAGAGATTAGTGGTATTACTATACACTGTCACTGTGCTGTACAGTTTCTTCTCCTTGCTTTGCAGGTATAAGAAACACAGAGATTGTCCCCTCTGTACAGAGCTCTGTGTTGA
Organism: Lithobates pipiens; assembly: GCF_037356315.1. NCBI lineage: Eukaryota > Metazoa > Chordata > Amphibia > Anura > Ranidae > Lithobates > Lithobates pipiens. The sequence goes on from NW_027507789.1 coordinate 15,254,667, forward strand.
ATGTCAACACAGAGCTCTGGGCTGTGATTGGACAGGGCCGATTAGCAAGCCAGTATCTGCTGACAAGCTCCCACTGTGTACAATCGGAGCAGGACCCGGGCAGGGGGGTGCGCATGCACGCGCCCTAAACCCAGGAGGTAGGCAGCGATGTACCAGTACGTTGCTTTGCCTACAGAGGCTTCTCTCCCGCAATACATTGTGACACGGGTGGTCGCAATGCATGCGCAGTACGCAGCGTCACTCCAGCTGATATACTGGTTAGCTGGCGTGACGTCAACACTGCGCATGCGCAGATCGTCTGAGACATTATCCGACGATCGGCAAAGCACAGGGGGAGAATGTAACTGTCCGATTCTGCCTCGCGGGGCGGGGACTCCGCTTTAATGCTTTCCCTTTACAAACACCCCAAGCTGCAGGACGTAGGAAAGAATGGGATGCAAGAGACAAAAAAGCTCCTATGTGCTGCACATCACTGCAAGACCCTATGGATTAAGCTAGGGGGAGGGTGGAGTGAAACGCGTTGGAGGCATGGTTTTGCTGGAGCCTGGGCTGAGGCCGTCATTTCACATCTTCCCGGGGTCTTGTAGTGATATACGGTGCATAGGACCTTTTTTTTTTTTTGTCTCATTGAAGCTGGGATAGGCTCTGCCCTTGCCCACTCCCCGCGGTGTACCCCAGGCCGGATTCCTTAAGTGGCACCCGCTATTGGCTGTCTGGTCACAAAGAATGGGATGAATTCATGTTTTTTTTTCCTGTCAGGAAACCAGACGGGCGTGAATAGGCCCCGAGTGAGGCTGGAGTGCTCTCCACACAAGTGGCTGTGTCAAGTGGGGACAACGAGCTGAGCAGATCTGCCCATCACCCGCTATAATTGCCGGCTTCCTGTATGGCGGCTCATTGTTCTCTTATCATTAAATCTCGCAGAGGGTTTCACCTCTGTAAATTGCTGCTGCTGTCTGCGGCTTCATCACATAAACTCCTCTTCATGTTTGACACCATGAGGGAGATTTACTAAAGTTGGAGCGCTCAGAATCTGGTGCAGCCAATCAGCTTCTAACTTCAGCTTGTTGCTGGCCAGGACTTTTCTGGAACTTATTTTAAAAGTCAGCAGCTGCAGCATTTGTAGCTGCTGACTTTAAAAAAAAAAAAAAAATAATAATAATAATTTTTGCAGGACTCCCGCTTTAAACTTCCTGCATTTACACAATGTTTAAAAACTTGGCAGACTGCCTGGAATTTTTTTCTTTACACACAGAAGTTTATCCCTTTGATCTAAGAAGGAAGAGTTAGTTACAATATTTCATTTTAAAAACTTGGCAGACTGCCTGGATGTTTTTTTTTTTTTTTTGACAGCTGAGTGAGCTGATATGTCTCTCTGTGTGTTATATGAAAGAATCGGCAAACTCTGCAATAGAGATCCTCAGGGGGGGTTGAATCGAGATCACAATTTTTTTTTTAACGATTAATTGTGCAGCTCTACCATATACAGAGAGTTTATGAGGGGAATACAGGGGTGTATATCGGGGGAGTATACAGGAAGTGTATGGCGGTATATTTTGGGGGGGTACAGGGGGTGTATGAGGGCAATACAGGAATTGGGGGGGGGATACAGGGGGTGCATGGAGGTATACAAGGGGTTTATGAGTGTAGATAGGGGGTGTGTGGAATATACAGAGGGGTTATGAGGGGAATACAGGGGTGTATGGAGTATACAGGAAGTGTATAGAGGGGGTATATGGGAGGAGGGACACAGGGGATGTATGTAGGAGAATACAGGAGTGTATGGAGTATAGAGGGGGTTTATGAGGGGAATACAAGGGTGTGTATATAGGGGGAGTGTATGGGGGGAATACAGGGTGAATATAGGGGTTTATGGGTGTATAAAAGGAGTGTATGGAATATACAGGAAATGCATGGTGGTATACAGGGGGAGCATGGGGGGGGGGGGGGGTTATGGCGAATACAGGGAGTGTATGAGGGCAATAGAGGGGGTGCATGGAGGTATACAGGGGTTGTGGGGGGGGGATAAAGTACCTCATTTTGCCCACACACCCCAAGGGACTGTCTGAAAGCCTCAGCTAATGATTCACCACCAAGACCTGCTGATCAGCTGTGTCCAATCGCAGGCCAGAGCTCTGTGTTGACATTTAACACAGAGCTCTGTACAGAGGGAATGACCTCTGCGTTTCTTATCCCTGCAAAGCAAGGATGGAAAACAGAGATCTAGTAGTAAATGCAGCACACATATTTACCCCTTGATCAGCCCTAGATGTTAACCCCTTCCCAGCCACAGTGTCATTAGTACAGTGACAGTGTATAGTGTCAGCACTGGTCGCTGCATTACTCTCACTGAGGATGTCAGTGGCAGTTAGTCAGTCGTCCCTCCCCCCCCCAAGTGTCTGTTAGTGTCAGAATGTCTGCCGCACTATCGCAGTCCAATTATAAGTCACTGATCAACACCATTGCTAGTATTAAAAAAAAAAAAAAAAATTTCCAGTATATCTCATAGTTTGTAGATACTGTAACTTTTACACAAATCATTCAATATTCACTTATTAGGATTTTCTTTTACCAAGGACATGTAGAAGAATACATTTTGGCCAAAATTGATAAAAAAATTAGATTTTTTTTTTTTTTTTTGTTTTATAGCAGAAAGTTTTGGGGTTTTTTTTCCAAATTTTTGGTCTTTTTTTGTTGTTGTTTATAGCGCAACAACAAAAAATAAGAAACGTACAGGTAAATACCACTAAACGAAAGCTCCATTTGTGGGGAAAAAGAACAAATAAATGTAATTTGGGTACAGTGTTGCATGACCACGCAATTACGAGTTAAACTAGCGCAATGCTGAATAGCAAAAAATGGCCTGGCCATGAAGGGGGGGGGGGTAAATCCTTCTGGAGCTGAAGTGGTTCAATGCATAGTCCACCTTTTATATATATATATATATATAGATAGATAGATAGATAGATAGATAGATAGATAGATATAAGAATAAATGCACCCTCATTGATGTGAACAAAAAAAAAAAATGCAATTTATTTATGATATCATTTCTTGCATTGAAACCTGCAAAGCGTTGTGGGTAGAAATGACGCTTTATGACCCCCAGTGCACTCGCCCCGTCTTTCCGGTTTTATTCGCTATACGGAATGATTAATTTGGGTGTCGCCCTTATCTTATCCGAAAGACACAGATTTCACATCATTTAGATCTCTGACATCTCAAAACAACTCCGCCTGGATTCCATGGAGCGTACAACGCGTTCCGATACTTCAGTCTCACCCCGGAGTCAACCCTGGAGGAGGACCGTTGTCTCCAAGTTCTCCGACATTCCCCTGGTCTTACTATCATGTTATGTACACGTGACGATCGCTGATTGACTTCATTCTCTATCAACATCGACTATTTTCAATTCTAATGCTGCTATCATTAGTACAGCGCCCTGAAATTGCACTGAATTGCAACAAAATTTATAACATTTGTATCGTGTGTTTTTTTTATGGATTTTTGGTTGATATTCTGTCTCCATCATCCTATAAAATACATCTATGATAAAAATGATAGACCCTTCATTTCTTTGTTAGTGAGCAAACTTACACCATCTGCAGGGGATCAAATCATTATTAGTGCGACAATTTAAATCTTTCATCCATCAGCTCGAATTATACCAAATGCAAAAATTCTTACGTCCATTTCTTGTTAAAAAAAATAAATAAATAATTCTTACGTCCAATAACCGCTTGTGATACGCACTATAGCCGAATGACTGCTACAGCGCGGACCTGCTTTGCCGGGACAACGTCTATTGACGTCGTCCCGTGCACAAGCGGCCTGCGCGCCCCCTGAGGGGCGCGCGCGGTGCGCTCTGTGATCAGCGAGTCTATGAGACTCGGCTGATCACAGATCGTAGCAAGGGATCGATCCCGACCCCTTACCACATGATCAGCTGCCAGCCAATGACAGCCGATCGTGTGACCACAACAGAGCGGTCAGCGCGAGGAGAAAAAAAAAAAGCTGATCACGGCGGCCGTGAGAGGGACTTCAGTCCCGATCACGGCGAGCTGGGGCCAGCTCATCAATGCCCACCTGCCCCCTGCCAGTGCCACCCATCAGTGCCCATAGTGCCACCTATCAGTGCCCACAATCTGCCTCAACCAACAGTGCTGCACCTCAGTGCCACATATCCGTGCCCATCAGTGTCATCTACCAGTGCCCATCAGTGCCACCCACCAGTGCCACCTATCAGATGGGACTGATGGGCACTGATAAGTGGCTCTGATAGGTGGCACTGCTGGGCACTAGTGGGTGGCACTGATGGGCACTGGTAGATGACACTGATGGGCACGGATATGTGGCACTGAGGTGCAGCACTGTTGGTTGAGGCAGATTGTGGAGACTGATAGGTGGCACTATGGGCACGGATGGGTGGCACTAATGGGCACTGATAGGTACCACTGATAGAGCCACCTATCAGTGCCCATCAGTCCCATCTATCAGTGGTACCTATCAGTGCCCATTAGTGCCACCCATCCGTGCCATCTTATCTGTGCCCATCAGTGCCGCCTTATCTGTGCCCATCAGTACTGCCTTATCTGTGCCTATCGGTGCCATCTTATCTGTGCCTATCGCTGCCACCTTAACTGTGCCCATCAGTGCCCACCAATGCAGCCTATCAGCGCATTTCAATGAAGGAGAAAAATGACCTGTTTTCAAAATTTTATAACAAACTATTAAACATGATTTTTTTAAAAATTTTATTTTGCATTTTTTTTGTTTGTTTAGCAAAAAATAAAACTCCCAGCTGTAATTAAATACCACCAAAAGAAAGCTCTATTTGTGGGGGAAAAAAATGATAAAAATTTCATTTGGGTCCAGTGTTGTATGACCGCGTAATTGTCATTCAAAGTGCATCAGCGCTGAAAGCTGAAAATTGGTCTGGGCAGGAGGGGGGTTTAAGTGCCCAGTAAGCAAGTGGTTAACAACATAATCACTTTAATATTTCAGTGTCATTTTTATGAGGGAATCTTGTTTTGGTATATGGTTCCTGAAGTCTATGCAGGCCGCGGGTGTATAATCCGATATTAATTTCATATTATAATTATATGCTGACATTTCTGACACTTACCATCAGCGTTTATACAAGTCAGGAGGAGATGTCACTCCAGCAGCTCATTAAATAAACGGGCACGCCCGCCACCTGAGCGACTATTTAAATAAAAATAATATTAATTATAATAAGTAGTAAAGCCTTTTGCATGCCGCATTATAAGTAGGGCGGTCCTTTTCCGCATACCTGACCCCGCGTCACGGGAACCGCGCAATCAGTAAACATTTAATCCGAGGATTTTGGTACCATTTGCGTCAACATTTCCCGCCACAAACTGCAAACCGATGAAGGGTGAGGGGCTCATTCACATTAGTGATTTTAGAGGCGATGGCGGTTTTCTGCACTGGGCATTGCTGTGGCACACAGATAAGGAACAGAGATAGGTTGGGATTTTTTAGGGTGCGGTTTGAGTTCACAAACACAATTAATATAAAAACAATAAAATGTTTTATTGGTACAAAAGTTACAATCCAAAAACATATAGACAAAATTACATATGCGCAGCGGCTAAAATAAATATTGAACACGCCGCCATTTTTCTAGGTAAATATCGCGCTATTGACATTGAAACGTTCCCCACATGTCGCTAACAACCCATGTACTCCATACATACAGAGACACCAAAACAAATAAGTTCAGAAATGAAGTGTAATAAAATGGAGTGGCACAGGGAAAAAAGTATTGAACATGCTCAGTGTTAGGGTTGGCGCCACCTGGAGCAGTAAAACCAGTTGTCACCCTCCCTCCCAATAATTTTTTCAACCAGTGGGAGAGAGAGGGGGAGCAGGGGGATAGAGAGAGAGAGAGAAAGAGAGAGAGGGGGGCATGAATAGAGAGGGAAGGGGGGCAGGTGGAGAAAGAGGGGGGCAGGGAAAGAGAGGAGGGGCAGAGGGAGAGAGATAGAAGGAGGACAGAGGGAGGGGCAGGGGGGGTGGTAGGGGGAGAGTGAGAAGGGGCAGGGAAAAGGAAAAATATGCAGGGAGAGAGAGAGGGGGGCAGGAGAGAGGGGGGCAGGGAGAGAGAAGGGGAGAGAGGGAAAGATGTGCAGGGGGAGAGGGGGGGCAGAGTATTTGAGAGAGAGATAGGAGGGGCAGGGAGAGAGAGGGGCAGAGAGAAAGGAAGGCAGGCACAGAGAGAGGGGGCAGGGAGGAGCAGGAAGAGAGAGCGAGGAGGGGGGCAGGGAGAAAGGGGGAGCAGGGGGAGAGAGGGAAAAAGGGGCAGGGAGAGAGGGGGCGGGGAGAGAGGAAGGCAGGCAAAGAGAGAGAGGGGGGGGGGGGGTAGAGGGAGAGATAGCGATAGGAGGGGCAGGGAGAGAGGGGGAGGGGCAGGCGACAGAGGGCAAGCAGAGAGAGCGAGGAGGAGGGGCAGGAAGAGGGGGAGCAGGATGAGAGGGGGGACAGGGAGAGAGAGAGAGAGGGGGGGCAGGGAGAGAGAGAGGGGGGGACAGGGAGAGAGAGGGGGGGACAGGGAGAGAGAGGGGGGGACAGGGAGAGAGAGGGGGGGGGACAGGGAGAGAGAGAGGGGGGGGACAGGGAGAGAGAGAGGGGGGGAGAGAGAGAGGGGGGAGAGAGAGAGGGGGGGAGAGAGAGAGGGGGGGAGGGAGAGAGGGGGGGCAGGGAGAGAAGGGGGGCAGGGAGAGAGAGAGGAGGGCAGGGAGAGAGAGAGGAGGGCAGGGAGAGAGAGAGGAGGGCAGGGAAAGAGAGAGGAGGGCAGGGAAAGAGAGAGGAGGGCAGGGAGAGGGGGGGGGGGCAGGGAGAGAGAGGGGGGGGGGACAGGGAGAGAGAGGGGCAGGGTCCGGACAGTGCTTACTCACTTGGATGGTCGGCTTCACAGATGGAGCACACAGGCACGGAGAGAGGGGCGGGAGAAGGGATAGGTGTCTTGCTCTGACACACTGAAGGTGGATGGAGCAGTGTGGGGATCCCCTCCTTCCAGGACAGCCGTCACCCGCAGAGGATGGAGCGGTCAGGGAAGGAGGGGGAGGAGAGGATCCCCGCCATCAAACATGGAGGAGGAAACATTATGATTTGGGGGTGTTTTTCTGGTAAGGGGACAGGACAACCTATCGCAGGGACAATGGATGGGACCCCATGTACCGTCTTGGGTGAGAACCTCCTCTCAGGAAGGCCATAGAAAATTGGTCTTTAAGTGGGTATTTTAGCATTACAATGACCCGAAACACACATCCAAAGGCTTGAGAAGAAGCACATGAAGGTCCTGGAGTGGCCTAGCCAGTCTCCAGACCTTAATCCCATAGAAAATATGTGGGGGGAGCTGAAGGTTCAATTTGCCAAACGTCGGCCTCAGAACCTTAATGACTTGGAGAAGAACTGCAAAGAGGAGTGGGGACAAAATCCCTCCCGAGATGTGTGCAAACCTGGTGGCCAACTACAAGAAATGTCTGACCTCTGATTGCCAACCAGGGTTTCGCCACCAAGTACGAAGTCATGCTTTGCGAAAGGATCAAATACTTATTTCACCTATTAAAATGCAAATCAATTTATAACTTTTTTGAAATGCGTTTTTCTGGATTATTTTTTTTTTTTTATGTTATTCTGTCTCTCGCTGTTAAAATAAACCTACTATTAACATTATAGACTGATCATTTCTTTATTAAATCAGTAGGGGATCAAATACTATTTTCCCTCACTGTAAATTTCTTTGGTAAAAAAATAAAATAAAATAAATCCCAAAAAGTGTATATTGACTTTTTTTTTTGGTGTGAAAGTCTACAAACTATGGGATATATACTGGAATTTGTATTTAAACTAGTAATGGCGGAAATCAGCGCCTAATAATGGCACTGCGATAGTGTGGTGGGCAATCTGACATTAACTGACACTGGGGGCACCTGACATCACCAGTGACACCAATACAGAGATTAGTGGTATTACTATACTCCAGGGATATGCAATTAGCGGACCTCCAGCTGTTGTGGAACTACAAGTCCCATGACCCATAGTAAGACATTGACAGCCACAAGCATGACGCCCAGAGGCATGATGGGACTTGTAGTTTTGCAACAGCTGAAGGTCCGCTAATTGCATATCCCTGCTATACACTGTCACTGTGCTGTACAGTTTCTTCTCCTTGTTTTGCAGGGATGAGAAACGCAGAGATTGTCCCCTCTGTACAGAATGTCAATGCAGAGCTCTGGGCTGTGATTGGACACAGCCGATCAGCAAGCCAGTATCTGCTGACAAGCTCCCACTGTGTAAAATCAGAGCAGGAGCCGGGCAGGGGGTGCGCATGCACGCGCCCTAAACCCAGGAGGTAGGCAGCGATGTACCAGTACGTTTCTTTACCTACAGAGGCTTCTCTCCCGCAATACATTGTGACACAGGTGGTCGCAATGCATGCGCAGTACGCAGCGTCACTCCAGCTGATATACAGGTTAGCTGACGTGACGTCAACACTGCGCATGCGCAGATCGTCTGAGACATAATCCGACGATCGGCGAAGCACAGAGGGAGAATGTAACTGTCCGATTCTGCCTCGCGGGGCGGGGACTCCGCTTTAATGCTTTCCCTTTACAAACACCCCAAGCTGCAGGACGTAGGAAAGAATGGGATGCAAGAGACAAAAAAAGGGTCCTATGTGCTGCACATCACTGCAAGACCCTATGGATTAAGCTAGGGGGTGGGTGGAGTGAAACGCGTTGGAGGCATGGTTTTGCTGGAGCCTGGGCTGAGGCCGTCATTTCACATCTCCCCGGGGTCTTGTAGTGATATATGGTGCATAGGACCTTTTTTTTTTTTTTGTCTCATTGAAGCTGGGATAGGCTCTGCCCTTGCCAGCACTCCCCGCGGTGTACCCCAGGCCGGATTCCTTAAGTGGCACCCGCTATTGCGCACTATCGCAGTCCAATTATAAGTCACTGATCACCACCATTGCTAGTATTAAAAAAATAAATAAAATAAAAAAATTCCAGTATATCTCATAGTTTGTAGATACTGTAACTTTTACACAAATAATCAATCAATATTCACTTATTGGGATTTTCTTTTACCAAGGACATGTAGAAGAATACATTTTGGCCAAAATTGATAAAAAAAATTAGATTTTTTTTTTTAAACAAAATTTTTATTGGATTTGTTTTATAGCAGAAAGTTTTGGGGTTTTTTTTTTTTTTCCAAATTTTTGGTCTTTTTTTTTTTTAGTTTATAGCGCAACAACAAAAAATAAGAAACGTACAGGTAAATACCACTAAACGAAAGCTCCATTTGTGGGGAAAAAGAACATATAAATGTAATTTGGGTACAGTGTTGCATGACCACGCAATTACGAGTTAAACTAGCGCAATGCTGAATAGCAAAAAATGGCCTGGCCATGAAGGGGGGGGGTAAATCCTTCTGGAGCTGAAGTGGTTCAATGCATAGTCCACCTTTTATATATATAAAAATAAATGCACCCTCATTGATGTGAACAAAAAAAAAAAAATGCAATTTATTTATGATATCATTTCTTGCATTAAAACCTGCAAAGCGTTGTGGGTAGAAATGACCCTTTATGACCCCCAGTGCACTTGCCCCGTCTTTCCGGTTTTATTCGCTATACGGAATGATTAATTTGGGTGTCGCCCTTATCTTATCCGAAAGACAGATTTCACATCATTTAGATCTCTGACATCTCAAAACAACTCCGCCTGGATTCCATGGAGCGTACAACGCGTTCCGATACTTCAGTCTCACCCCGGAGTCAACCCTGGAGGAGGACCGTTGTCTCCAAGTTCTCCGACATTCCCCTGGTCTTACTATCATGTTATGTACACGTGACGATCGATGATTGACTTCATTCTCTATCAGCATCGACTATTTTCAATTCTAATGCTGCTATCATTAGTACAGCGCCCTGAAAAAGTATTCATACCCCTTGACATTTTCCACATTTTCTCATGTTACAACCAAAAACGTAAATGTGTTTTATTGGGATTTTATGTGATTGACCAACACAAAGTGGCTCATAATTGTGAAGTGGAAGGAAAATGATAAATGGTTTTCAACATTTTTTACAAATAAATATGTGAAAAGTGTGGGGGGTACATTTTTATGGCGCCCCCCCGCCCCCCCCCCCCGGAGTCAATACTTTGTAGAACTGCCTTTCACATGAGCAGGTTCATGGAGCTGCGGGTTTTCCCCGGTCCTGTGTGTTTGCAGCGGATGTAGTGCAGTCTTTCAGGGGGCATCAGAGCGGCCCGACTCAGTCTGCCCCTGGTGTCACCCCTCTGCCGGGTGTCACACGGGTGCGGTCCGCACCCCCCTAGCGACGCCACTAAACACGATAACTGAAATGTATTTAATACTTAGTAAAAAAAATCCTTTGTTGGTAATGACAGCTTCAAGACACAGGCTCCTGTATGGAGAAACTGGTCGCATGCGTTGCTCAGCATATGCTGAAAAACAGCCCTGCCCCACCATGATGTTCTCACCTCCAAACCTCACTGTTAGTATGGGGGCTGTTCTCGGGGTGATGCCATTTGACCCCCAAACATGGTGTGTATTATGGCATCCAAAGAGTTCCATTTTGGTCTCATCTGACTATCTTCTCCCCGTATTTCACAGGCTTGTCTAAATGTTGTGCAGAAACTTTAAAAGAGCTTCAACATTTTTTTCTTCAGCAGTGGAGTGTTTTGCGGTGAGCGTGCCTACAGGCCATGGCGGGTGCATTACTTATTGTGTACCTGCTAATTCCAGGTCTTTCTCAAGCTCTCCACAAGTGGTCTTTGGGATTTGGACAAGTCTGATAGTTCTTTTCACTCTTCTGTCAGAAATCTTTGTAAGGATCACCTGGTCATGGCCGGTTTATTGTGAAATTATGTTCTTTCCACTTCTGGATTATGGCCCTAACAGTGCTCACTGGAACATTCAGAAGTTTAGAAATCCTTCTGTAATCAATGCCATCAGTATGTTTTGCAACAATAAGGTTGTGAAGGTCTTGAGAGAGCTCTTTTGCTTTTACCCATCATGAGATGTTTCTTGTGTGACGCCTTGGTAATGAGACACCTTTTTATAGGCCATCAGTTGAGACTGAACCAGCTGATATTAATTTGCACTGACAAGGGGCAGGATTGCTTTCTTATTTTCTAACCACTGATAGATTTCAGGTCCTTTGAGGAGGATCAATAGAATCCATGGGCTCCCACAGCCTGGCCTATTACGCCTAGCCTATGCCGAGCTCCAAAGTGGATTATAAGCAGGGGGTGGTTGCTGGGTGTCCAGTTCAGCGTGCCCCAGATGCCCAGGTTCTATCCGGGTACGGAGACCCTAAAACCCTGCCTAAGCTGTCTAAAAAAATATGATAAAAAATGTCATATGGGTACAGTGTTGCATGACCGCGCAATTGTCATTTAAAGTGGAGTTCCAAACAGCTACACATACTGTAGCTGCCGATTTTTAATATTGGGATGCTTACCTGTCCTGTATTCCAGCAATGTGGGCACCCCAGCTGATGTTTCCATTGGCTCTCGGGTGCCGCCGCCATTGTCTGCAACAGGAAAGGTTCTCGGCTGCACATGCACGAAGCGATCTGCGGTATTGAATGGGTTAATAATGTATCACATGTATATCGTGATGTAACTCGCTGCACTCTGCATGGAGGATCATTTTCATAGTAATTAGTTATGAATGGCTTCAGCCTGAAGGAGAACGGTCTGCTCCAAAAGCATCGACCATTTACAAGCTGATGCCCAAATACACCATACAATCTACAGCGAATGAAGTGGATTTTCTAAAAAAAAAAAGAAGAACACAATGAGATTCATGTCAAATAAAGACACGCCCATTACACTGAACTCATACATAAATATCGATGTATGAAAGAAACCGCACCCACAGAACCCCAAACGACCTGCAGGGGATCCAGAGAAAGGTAAAAAAAGAAGAAAAAAAAAAACGGAAAACATCGTCCAATCGGCAACAAGCAAAGAAGTTCCTCAGATCAGGAATACGCACGATTACCTACAAATATGTGGCGGCGGAAAAATGTCTACAATGTAGCTGAGCGTATAATCGGAGCTTCTCCTTTTCTACTATTAAACGATTCCACCAAATGTCCACCAAATGTCCTGCCAGCAATTAACTGCCAAAAATACAAGGAAGGATTAAAGTGACACCGTCCAAAAGTAATCCAGACATGTTCTACATAACGGTCCTGTCATCCATTTCTCATTAAATCATTTTCTGCTGTTTATTTCTGCCTCCTTGTAACGTTCTCTGTGAGCCGCATGTGTGATCATGTACTCCGCTCTGTGCTCACTACAAATCTTATAGCCCCAAAACCCCATCGATCCTATAGTTTCATAGCCCCGTAGTCCTATAGTTCCTTAACCCCATAGTCCCATAGACCACATAGTTCCATAGTCCCATAACCTCATAGCTCCTTATTTTCATAAATTTATAGTCCCATAACCTCATAGCCCCATAGTTCCTTAATCCCTTAGTCCCATAGTCACCTAATCTCATAGTTCCATAGTTCCTTAATCCCGTAGCCCCATAGTTCCTTAATCCCATAGTCCCATAATTACCTAATCTCATAGTTCCATAGCCCCATAGCCTCTTAATCCCATGGCCCATTGTTCCTTTATCCCATAGTCCAACAGCCCATAGTCCCACAGTTTCTTAATCCCATAGCCCCATAATGCCATAGTTCTTTAATGCCATAGTTCCATAATGCCATAGTTCCTTAATCCCATAGTTCCTTAATCCCATAGTTCCTTAATCCCATAGTTCCTTAATCCCATAGTTCCTTAATCCCATATTCCCGTAGCCACATAGATCCATAGTCCCATAACCTCATAGCTCCTTATTTTCATAAATGTATAGTCCCATAACCTCATAGTTCCATAGTTCCTTAATCCCATAGTTACCTAATTTCATAGTTCCATAGCCCCATAGCCACATAGTTCCTTAATACCATAGCCCATTAGCTCATAGTCCCACAGTTTCTTAATCCCATAACCCCATAGTTCCATAATCCCATAGTTCCTTGCTCCCATAGTCACATAGTTCCATAGTCCCATAACCTCATAGCTCCTTATTTTCATAAATGTATAGTCCCTTAACCTCATAGCCCCACAGTTCCTTAATCCCATAGCCACATAGTTCTATAGTCCCATAACCTCACAGCTCCTTATTTTCATAAATGTATAGTCCCATAACCTCATAGCCCCATAGTTCCTTAATCCCGTAGCCCCATAGTTCCTTTATCCCATAGTCCAATAGCTCATAGCCCCACAGTTCCTTAATTCCATAATCCCATAGCCACATAGTTCTATAGTCCCATAACCTCACAGCTCCTTATTTTTATAAATGTATAGTCCCATAACCTCATAGTCCCATAGTTCCTTAATCCCGTAGCCCCATAGTTCCTTTATCCCATAGTCCAATAGCTCATAGTCCCACAGTTTCTTAATCCCATAGCCCCATAGTTCCATAATCCCATAGTTCCTTGCTCCCATAGTTCCATAGCCACATAGTTTCATAGTTCCATAACCTCATAGCTCCTTATTTTCATAAATGTATAGTCCCATAACCTCATAGCCCCATAGTTCCTTAATCTCATAGTTCCATAGCCCCATAGTCCCTTAGCCCCCATAGTTCCTTAATCCCATAGCCCATTGTTCCTATATTCCATAGTCCTATAGCCCATAGTCCCATAGTTCCTTAATCCCATAGCCACACATTTTCTTAATCCACAAATCCCATAGCCCCATAGTCCTAAAGTTACCTAATATCACAACACCATAAACTCCTTATTCCCCTTATTCCCTTAATCCCATAGCCAATTTCCCCATAGTTTAATAGCCCCATAGCTCCTTAATCCCATATTTGACCCCCTGCAGATTTTGTAAATTTGACCACATACAAAGAAATGAAGAGTCTATGATTTTTATCATAGATGTTTTTTTAAACGAAAGAGACAAAATATCAACCAAAAATTCTGAAAAAACACACAGTACTAAAGTTATAAATTGAGTTGCAGTTCAGTGAGTAAAATAAGTATTTGATCCCCGAGCAAAACATGACTCGTTGGTGTCAAAACCCTTGTTGGAAAGCACAAAGGTAAGACGTCTCTTGTAGATGGTGACCAGGTTTGCACACATCTCAGGAGGGATTTGGTCCACTTTTCTTTACAGATCTTCTCTAAATCCTTAATCGTTTCTTGGCTGTCGCATATCAACTCAAACTTTCAGCTCCCTCGATAAATTTTCTATAGGATTAAGGTCTGGAGACTGCCTACGCCACTTCATGACCTTAATGTGCTTCTTCTTGAGCCACTCCTTTGTTGCCATGGTGGTATGTTTTTGGTCATTGTCATGCTGGAAGACCCATCCATGACCCATCTTCAGTGTTCTGGCTGAGGGAAGAAGGTTCTCTTCTAAGATTTTACAATACGTGGCCCCGTCCATTCGCCCCTCAATGCAGCAAAGTCGGTCTGTACCTTTAGCAGAGAAACAGCCCCAAAGAATAATGTTTCCACCTCCGGGCTTGACTGTAGGGATGGTGTTCTTAGGCCCCATTCACACCTGAGCATAGCGTTTTTCAGGCATTTTGTTGCACGTATTTGCGCGTTTCCATGCAGCGTTTTCCGGCGTTTTTGAGCTTTGGCGTTTATTTTTATTAGCCAATAGGAAAAATTCTCATTTGTTTCATCATTTCTTGCTATGTTGTCATCTGCTTCCTGGGTGAATATGCTCCAAAAACGCCCAAATCTGCATGTTTCGAGCGTCAAAAAAGGGTCCAGAACTTGTTTGAGATTCAGGCGTTGAGCTTCAGACAACTTGGAGTGGAGTTGTGAGACATCTCCATAGAGAATAATGGATTTTTTCCCCTCAAGCGTTTTGTAGTTTCAGGCTTCAAGCTACAAAACGCTCAGGTGTGAACGGGGCCTTAGGGTCATAGTCGGAATTTTTCTTCTTCCATACACGGCGAGTCCAGCTCAACAAGAAGGCACATGTACAGTCATGCCAATGAACATCTAAATGCTTCAGATAAGTATTCGGAGAAAGTGCTGTAGTCAGATGAGACCAAAATCTAGCTCTTTGGCATTAACTCGACTCACTGTGTTTGGAGGAAGAAAAATGCTGGCTATATTCTGATTGGTACTCCTGCGAATGCTCCGATGCTTCACCCAATACCTGGGCAGTCAGACAGTCGCTCCCCCCCCCCCCCCCGCATGGCTTTCTGCTGTTTTATTGAAATCTATACAGGTAGATTGGTGCTTGTAACTCCCCCCACCACTGCACTGATCACCCCTGACTGTCCCCCTCTCCGTGCTCCTCCAGTTCTCCTCTGATCCACCGCCATGTCCTCTGTGCTCCTCCTGTCCCCCCGCCATGTCTTCCTCTGGTCACCCGCCATTTACTCCCTGCTCCTCTGGTCCCCCCCACCAAGTCCTCCCCCCGTCCCGGATCTGTCACAATGGAGAGTGGAGGAAGGAGTCGGTAAATCTGTAATTTACCGGCTCCTTCCTTTTCTGAATGCACATAGTCAGTGACCACTGACTATCCATTCATAACTAAGCGTTGTAAACTGTATTTATGATGTCTCATTTTATGAATGGAGAAGAGCCGCTGTCTCTTCGCCCACTCATTTTCAGTACAGCTTAGGCTGCAGAGAAAAGGACTGGGGAACCTGCGCCTTTCTCTGTCTCAAAGGGGAGATGTCAGGGGGTCTGTTTAGACCCCTGATATATCTTACCAAAGCCCCCCCCCCCCAAACAGGGCTGATAAAAAATAAGGAAAAATTTGTAAACAAATTAAAAAATCTAATAAAAATAAAAAACTACTGGCACAGTCCACTGTCACATGACAGTAAAAAAAAAAGTATCGTTAATCGGTATTAGCGAGTACTTGAAAAAAAGTATTGGTACTCGGTGTTAAAAAAGTGGTATTGGTGCAACCCGAATTTGTATCATGTGTTTTTTCTGGATTTTTGGTTGATATTCTGGCTCTATCATTTAAAATACACCTATGATAAAAATTACAAACCCTTCATTTCTTTGTAAGTGGGCAAACTTACAAAACCTGCAGAGGATCAAATTATTAATTTTCCCAACATATACACACATATATATATATATATATATATATATATATATACACACACACACATATAGATAGAGATATATATATATATATATATATATATATATATATATATATATATATATATATATATATACACACACACACATATAGATATATATATATATATATATATATATATATATATACACACACACACACACACACACACACACACACACACACGTGCCTATACACATATTTATAATCTGCAATTCTCTGAATTATTGAAGCAAAGTCAGAGAATATAAAATGAACTCAGAATGAAAGCAGTGATTCGGGGTGGATGGGATGGGATGCATTCCCGGGCTTTATAGAAGAGTTCGGAATATTTAGATGTCATTAATAAACACTCATCCTGAGGTTTCTTTGACTCAGTGCTTCATAAATCTAATTTCTTTGTCTATTGCTTCGGGCTGAACAGGCAAACAGCTAAGTAAATAGTTGGAACGCGTTCAGCGGATTTTACGTGCCAAAACATTTTCTTTTATTTGGCAGCGGTTTGATTTAAAACAAATGACATAGATAAATAGTAATACATATTATACCATTGTCTGATAATGACACCGAAATGATCATTCGGTTACAAAGCATTGCACAATTAATTGTCATTTAAATTAGTTCTACAGCTTTAAAGTGATACTAAAAGGAAAAAAAAATAACAAACATTTTATACTTACCTGCCCTGTTGTGGTTTTGCACAGAGCAGCGCCCAATTCTCCCCTTCTCGGGTCCCCCCGCCAACGCTCCTGGCTCCTCCCCCTACCGACAGCCCCCATAGTATATATCTGGTCTCCCCAGGACCCAGCATTCACTATATCTGGTCTCCCCAGGAGCCTGCAGTCACTATATCTGCTCTCCCCAGGACCCTGCAGTCACTATATCTGCTCTCCCCAGGACCAGCATTCACTATATCTGGTCTCCCCAGGAGCCTGCATTCATTATATCTGATCTCCTCAGGAGCCTGCATTCACTATATCTGCTCTCCCCAGGATCCTACATTCACTATATCTGCTCTCCCAGGAGCCTGCATTCACCATATCTGCTCTCCCCAGGAGAATGCAGTCGCTTATTTGGTCTCCCCAGAATCCTGCATTCACTACATCTGCTCTCCCCAGGAGCCTGCAGTCACTTATCTGGTCTCCCCAGAATCCTGCATTCACCCTGGACCGGACTACTCTCTCACCTGCCTCGACCCCTGCCTGGCCTGACTACGCTCTCACCTGCCTCGACCCCTGCCTGGCCCAACTACTCTCTCCTGCCTCGACTCCTGCCTGGACCTGACTACTCTTTCACCTGCCGCTTGCCAAGTCTCTTGTCTTCAGACACTTGAACAGTCTTTGCACTGTAGCCTTTACTTTCTAGTCACCCCCCCCCCCCCCCCCATTGGTGGAGGATCCTGAGGGCTGTTGCCTGTTGCCAAATTGCAACAAGGAAATCCGGGACCACTGGGGTGTCTGGAGCTTTGGTGAAGATCCACTGATGCGTAGAACCTGTGCCTTTGGTGAGCCTACATCACCTGCAAGGGGGCAACAGAACCCAAACCAGGAACTGAAGAAAACCAAAGACCCAGAGTATTTTTATAAATCTTTTTCATTTATAATATCTTTTTAGAAAATAAAGTATAAAGATATTCTCTTTTTCTTATTTTCTGCATCATTTTTCTTTTCCTTTCACTAAAATTATATTGAAAAAAAGTTAAGCCGATTCTCTAAATGCTCCAATCAGAAATTAAAGAATCTTTGCCTCTGAAGAAAAAAATTATAATATTTTAAACTCTGTGTTGTTCCTGCCTGGCGTGGCAGCGAATATCACAGTTCATTTCTTAAAGGTCCCCATTGCTATATCAGACATGGTATATGGGGTGCATTTCCATTAAAATACGTGGTGGCGGTGGCTGCTATGTGTAAAGGGTTGGATTCGGAGTTACTTGTCCCCGGTGACGATCACTCTCAGTATGCTGCCACTTGTCCTTCAGGCTGGAAAAAATCTTTGTACAAGATGAAGTCGGGAGTGCAACGGCCACTTTCTGCTGGCAGCATCAGGTTCTACGACTGCTGGCATCACAATCTGGATAGTAGTGAGCGTTTAACGTCTGCAGTGGTGGTGATGATGATGGTGGTGGTGGTTATGATGATGGTGGTGATGATAGTGGTGGCGATGGTGGGAATGATGGTGGTGGTGATGGAGGTGGTGGATTTGGTCATGGTGGTGGTAGGGATGAAGGCAGTGGTAGGGATGATGGTGGTGGTGGGAATGATGGTGGTGGTGGGAATGATGGTGGTGGATTTGGTCATGGTGGTGGTAGGGATGAAGGCAGTGGTAGGGATGATGGTGGTGGTGGCGATGATGGCGATGGTGGGAATGATGGTGGTGGTGGGAATGATGGCAATGGTGGGAATGATGGTGGATTTGGTCATAGTGGTAGTAGGGATAAAGGCAGTGGTAGGGATGATGGTGGTGGTGGCGATGATGGGGATGGTGGGAATGATGGTGGTGGTGGGAATGATGGTGGTGGTGGTGATGGAGGTGGTGGATTTGGTCATGGTGGTGGTAGGGATGAAGGCAGTGGTAGGGATGATGGTGGTGGTGGCGATGATGGGAATGATGGTGGTGGTGGGAATGATGGTGGTGGTGATGGAGGTGGTGGATTTGGTCATGGTGGTGGTAGGGATGAAGGCAGTGGTAGGGATGATGGTGGTGGTGGCGATGATGGCGATGGTGGGAATGATGGTGGTGGTGGGAATGATGGTGGTGGATTTGGTCATGGTAGGGATGAAGGCAGTGGTAGGGATGATGGTGGTGGTGGTGATGATGGCGATGGTGGGAATGATGGTGGTGGTGGGAATGATGGCGATGGTGGGAATGATGGTGGATTTGGTCATAGTGGTGGTAGGGATGAAGGCAGTGGTAGGGATGATGGTGGTGGTGGCGATGATGGCGATGGTGGGAATGATGGTGGTGGTGGGAATGATGGTGGTGGTGGTGATGGAGGTGGTGGATTTGGTCATGGTGGTGGTAGGGATGAAGGCAGTGGTAGGGATGATGGTGGTGGTGGCGATGATGGCGATGGTGGGAATGATGGCGATGGTGGGAATGATGGTGGATTTGGTCATAGTGGTGGTAGGGATGAAGGCAGTGGTAGGGATGATGATGGCGATGGTGGGAATGATGGTGGTGGTGGGAATGATGGTGGTGATGGAGGTGGTGGATTTGGTCATGGTGGTGGTAGGGATGAAGGCAGTGGTAGGGATGATGGTGGTGGTGGCGATGATTGGAATGATGGTGGTGGTGGGAATGATGGTGGTGGTGACGGAGGTGGTGGATTTGGTCATGGTGGTGGTAGGGATGAAGGCAGTGGTAGGGATGATGGTGGTGGTGGCGATGATGGCGATGGTGGGAATGATGGTGGTGGATTTGGTCATGGTGGTGGTAGGGATGATGGCAGTGGTAGAGATGATGGTGGTGGCGATGATGGTGGTGGTGGTAATGATGCTCGATTCACACCTACGCAGGTTGGTAGTGATGATGGTGGTGGTGATGTGGGGGGGGGGGGGGGTGGTGGTGATAGTGCTAATGATAAAAAGTGGAGTTTCTTTATATAGAATGATATTGTTGCTTTATGCTTTCATGTAGGAATTTATTCACAATGACTTCCCAGGTCAACCTTAGGACACAGAGGAGAGTTCTAAACTCACTGGCAACATACTTGTTTCAGGTCAGTGACTCAGGGAGCACAGCGACAAGATGATGATCGGTGACGCACGATGCCGAGCTACTAGCAATCGCAACAATGTATATTCCCGGGGATAGTTCTCTGTCATTTCTGTACAGTCAGCAACAATTTCCCTGGAATGATGTAGAAGGATTGTACTGTGGAATGTATGGTAAGTAGGTGCTCCCATATCAACCAGTAAGGCTCCGTTCACACCTATGCTTTTTTTTTTTTGTTTGGTGCTTTTTTGCAGAAACTCACCACAGTTCATTGAACATGGTTTTCTATAGGACACGTTCACATCGATGCTTTTTTTGTGCCTCTGCTTTTTTGGTTCCATAGACCTCAATGGAGAATCTGCAGAAAAGCATGTAGTGCATTTTTGCCACGATTTGCGTTTTTTTGGGGTTTTTTTTTTGTAATCAACCCAACATATCGACCCAAAAAAAAACCCCCAAAGCATAAAAAAAGCCAAACACATCAAAAATGCTTTAAAAACTCTCCAAAAATGCAGAAAGCACTGCAAAATGCACTGTAGAACGCATCAAACCATAGGTGTGAATCGAGCCGAAGGACCGGTTTGCACCACGTGCAGTCCAGTGTGTTTTTTTTCTGCATTAAAAATGCATTAATAGCAGATTATTGAGTTTCCAATGGCATTTTAGATGCAGAAAAAAGCGCACTAGACTGCATGTGATGTGAACAGGTCCTTAAAAGGTGAAGAAAAAAAAAAAAGAAGAGGGTAAGAAATGCACTGGAAAGCATAAAAACGCATGAAAAAAAACACATCAAAAACGTGTCAAAAACGCAAAGGCAGAAATGCATTTGGAATGCACCCAGACTGCATTTTTATGGTGCGAAATGGCCTTAAATAGCGAATCGCTAAAAAAGACTATAACTGTTCCCCAGGCACGCCCCCCAGCGTGGAAAGAGCGCACAGCATACCACAGCAACAATGATCAAAGAGCGGGGGAAATCCCGTGATATGGAAAGTTCAATGACTGCATTCTGTAAATGTCAAGGCAAGTCGCTTAGGGGATAGTGCGCTACTGTACCCACACATTCCAGGGCGCCCACACATTGGGGAGAGACTGTGCACAGAGCACCACCAGAGAAGGCAGGGAAGAGCTGACATGCAGGATGAGATAATAATAATACTACTACTAATACAATAATAGTACTAAAAATAATACAAATAATAGTGATACTAATACAATAATAGTACTTAAAATAGTATTATTATTTGTATTATTTTTAGTACTATTATTCTATTAGTATCACTATTATTTGTATTATTTTTAGTACTAATATTGTATTAGTATTAATATTATTTGTATTAATACAACATTAGTACTAGAATAATACAAATAATAATACTAATACAATATTAGTACTTAAAAGTAATACAAATAATAATAATACTAATACAATATTAGTACTAAAAATATTATTATTATTATTTGTATTACTTTAAGTACTAATATTATATTATTATTTGTATTACTTTGAGTACTAATATTGTATTAGTATTGGTATTGTTTTTAGTACTAATATTGTATTAATACAAATAATAATATTAATACAATATTAGTACTAAAAATAATACAAATAAGAATAATAATAGTGATATTAATACAATAATAGTACTAAAAATAATACAAATAGTGATATTAATACAATAATAGTACTAAAATATTATTATTATTATTTGTATTATTTTTAGTACTATTATTGTATTAATATCACTATTTGTATTATTTGTAGTACTATTATTGTATTAATATCACTATTTGTATTATTTTTAGTACTATTATTGTATTAATATCACTATTATTATTCTTATTTGTATTATTATTAGTACTAATATTGTATTAATATTATTATTTGTATTAATACAATATTCGTAATAAAACAATACCAATACTAATACAATATTAGTACTTAAAGTAATACAAATAATAATAATACTAATACAATATTCGTACTAAAAATAATACAAATAATAGTGATACTAATACAATAATAGCACTAAAAATAATAGTATCACTATTATCATTTGTATTATTTTTAGTACTATTATTGTATTAGTATCCCTATTATTTGTATTATATTTAGTACTAATATTGTATTCGTATTATTATTATTTGTATTAATACAATATTAGTACTTAAAATAATATAAATAATAGTGATACTAATACAATATTATTACTAAAAATAATACAATAATAGTACTAAAAATAGTATTATTATTATTTGTATTATTTTTAGTACTATTATTGTATTAGTATCACTATTATTGTATTATTTTTAGTACTAATATTGTATTAGTATTATTATTTGTATTAATACAATATTAGTACTAAAAATAATACAAATAATAATAATACTAATACAATATTAGTACTAAAAATAATATACTACTACTACTACTACTACTAATAATAATAATAAAAAGCATACAAATATTATTAATACAAATAATACATTATTATTATTTGTATTTTATTATTTGTATGCTTTGAATATTATTAGTGGTATATTATTAGTTTATTATTTGTAATATTATTATTAAAATAACAATTAAACAGAAAAAAAGAAAGAAAGTGTTTTTGCCTATTTACTAACTCATTATTGTCACGGTCAGGAATCCAGTCCAGAGCAATGATGAATTGGTAATCTGCAATATAATAAAATGTTCGCTTTTGGGTTGAATACGGCTTTAATGTCTCAGAGTGGGAGAGAAGCCCTCCACCCTCTCCTAGAAGAGACCCTGTTAGTCAGTTTACACAGAAAGCCAACAAGCAGGGAGGCAGGAATTGTCTGTCCCCGTTAAACACTTTGCAAACTGAGCGTCACAAAGTCAATCTTCTTTTTAACCACTTGCTGACCAGGCTTTTTTTGACATGCGTTGCTAACAAGTTAAAATCAGTATTTTTTTTTTGCTGGACAAGCACTTAGAATTCCCAAACGTGTATATTATATATATATAAAATATTATATATATATATATATATATATATATATATATATATATATATATATATATATATATATATATATACATCCACACTTTTATCAGGGACCCTAGAGAATGAAATGTCGGTCGTTAAAATCTTTTATGCCACACAATTTTTTTAACGTAATTTTTGGAAAAAAATCCACTTTAATGAATAAAAAAAAAAAAACATAATATATACCCCAATTTGCTTGTAGAATATGAAACATCATGTTACGCCAAGTAAACGGATACCTAATGTCACGCTTTAAAATTGCGCACAATGACGCTAAACCACGGTACTTAAAAATCTCTATCTACAATGTTTTAAAATTATTTTACAGGTTACCAGTTTAGAGTTACAGAGGAAGTGCAATGCAAGAATTATTACACTCGCTCTAACGATCGGGGCGATACCTCGTGTGTGGTGCAAACACTGTTTACATATGCGGGTGTGACCTATGTATGCGTTTACTAAAGCTTGTGAACTTGCGGGGAGGGAGGAGCTTAAAAAAAAAATATTATTTTATTAATGATATGTTTTTCATTTTTACACTGTCCCTTTTCAAAAAAAAAAAAATAATAATAATTTTTATCACTTTTATTGCTATTGCAAGGAATGTAAACATCCCTTGGAACAACAATACAGCATGACAGGTCTTCTTTATGGAGAGATCTGGGGTCTAAAAGATCCCAAATCTCTCTTCTACCCTTAAAAGTAAATTAAAAAAAAAAGTTTATTTTTTTAAGAAAAAAATCAATAAAAAAAAAATCATGTTGATCGGGCCCAAGAACCGTAAGTGACTCTGACGTTGCTCCGGTCCTCCAAGGGCACAGAGATGAGCGGTGGCCACCTCTATGAGAAAACGGATGGTTCCCGCAGCAACCAATCGGTAACGTTAGTCCAGGAGCGAAACAACACACCTTCCCCGCCCCTTTTGAAAGTGATCTGGCACCGATTACGCCACTGGGATCACTTTTATATTATATCCGACTGCCTGTAGAAATAAGGGATACCAGGGCTATGGTATCTAGCTGCACCATAACCCTGGTCATAGGCGTGCGCACTGGGTGTGCCGGGTGTGCCTGGGCACACCCTAATCACCTTGCGTGTTGCCAATTTCTAAAGCATAGTAAACAATGTTTACTGCAGAGGAATGGACTGGAAGAAAGAGTATTTATTCTATAAAAGGAACATCTGGCAGATGATGTCTTATTAGACAAAACGCGTTGGGGCGGGCTCTGCCGATGCCACTGCCTCATATTTTATAACAAAAACTTTTTATCCTCAAAAATTTGAGTGTTCCTTTTATATAATAAATACCCTTTCTTTTTTTTTTTAAACGGAATTACACTATGTGCCCCTTTTTCCTTCTTTTCTTATAACCACGATATTAGGAGAAACCATTCGTCTGGCTCCCCCCTCTCAAAACCCTCTACTGCGGTCTACCCATTCGGAGAGTCCCGAGAGGGACCATTGGAGCAAATCCCCAGATCATAGGTGGTGTTTGCTGTGGCCGGTTTTTCCTGGTGTGTTACACCACAAGTCCGATTGACTCATTGGGCGTATGCCTGCTCGAGTTCAGTCGTTTTGGTAAGCCTTCCGCTCATTGGCGGTGGATCATCTGTCAGCAATTTCTTTTCACTTCAAGTCACTCGATGTTTAGTTTATTCTTTGATGGATTTCGATTCACTTTTGTTTCCCGGTTCTATTCGCTTTGTTGGCTGCAGCAGACTGATTTACTCATCGGTGATATGTTATGTACCCAATACATCAGAGTACAAAATGTCCTTTTAAGTTTTATTTTATTACGCTAGTTCACTACAAATCACTGGGTTCGTAACTATGTGTGTTGATTTTGGTTTTCCCATTGTTCATGCTGCACACGCACAGCGTAAACTTGGCACAAGTTTCAGCCTCCGTGTATGCTGAGACAATTTATTGGCGCTGCACTTATTTTTCATACATTTCTCTACCGACGCCGTCCACCGCCCCACAGACGCCGTCCATCGCCCCACAGACGCCGTCCATCGCCCCACCAACATTGTCCTCTGCCCCGCAGACGCCGTCCACCGCCCCGCAGACGCCGTCCACCGCCCCGCAGACGCCGTCCACCGCCCTACCGACGCCGTCCTCCGCCCTACCGACGCCGTCCTCCGCCCCACAGACGCCGTCCTCCGCCCCACAGACGCCGTCCTCCGTCCCACAGACGCCGTCCTCCGTCCCACAGACGCCGTCCTCCGTCCCACAGACGCCATCCACCGCCCCACAGACGCCGTCCACCGCCCCACAGACGCCGTCCACCGCCCCACAGACGCCGTCCACCGCCCTACCGACGCCGTCCTCCGCCCTACCGACATTGTCCTCTGCCCCGCAGATGCCGTCCACCGCCCCGCAGACGCCGTCCACCGCCCCGCAGACGCCGTCCACCGCCCTACCGAAGCCGTCCTCTGTCCCACAGACACCGTCCTCTGTCCCACAGACACCGTCCTCTGCCCCACAGACACCGTCCTCTGCCCCACAGACACCGTCCTCTGCCCCACAGACACCGTCCTCTGCCCCACAGACACCGTCCTCTGCCCCACAGACACCGTCCTCTGCCCCACAGACACCGTCCTCTGCCCCACAGACACCGTCCTCTGCCCCACAGACACCGTCCTCTGCCCCACAGACACCGTCCTCTGCCCCACAGACACCGTCCTCTGCCCCACAGACACCGTCCTCTGCCCCACAGACACCGTCCTCTGCCCCACCGACACCGTCCTCTGCCCCACCGACACCGTCCTCTGCCCCACCGACACCGTCCTCTGCCCCACCGACACCGTCCTCTGCCCCACCGACACCGTCCTCTGCCCCACCGACACCGTCCTCTGCCCCACAGACACCGTCCTCTGCCCCACAGACACCGTCCTCTGCCCCACAGACACCGTCCTCTGCCCCACAGACACCGTCCTCTGCCCCACAGACATCGTCCTCTGCTCTACCGACACCGTCCTCTGCTCTACCGACACCGTCCACTGCTCTACCGACACCGTCCACTGCTCTACCGACATTGTCCTCTGCTCTACTGACACTGTGCTCTGCTCTATAGACACCGTCCTCTGCCCCACCGACACCGTCCACTGCCCCACAGACACCGTCCTCTGTCCCACAGACACCGTCCTCTGTCCCACAGACACCGTCCTCTGTCCCCACAGACACCGTCCACTGATCTACCGACATTGTCCTCTGCTCTACCGACACTGTGCTCTGCTCTATAGACACCGTCCACTGCCCCTCTGCCCCACCGACACCGTCCTCTGCCCCACCGACACCGTCCTCTGCCCCACCGACACCGTCCTCTGCCCCACCGACACCGTCCTCTGCCCCACCGACACCGTCCTCTGCCCCACCGACACCGTCCTCTGCCCCACCGACACCGTCCTCTGCCCCACCGACACCGTCCTCTGCCCCACCGACACCGTCCTCTGCCGCACCGACACCGTCCTCTGCCGCACCGACACCGTCCTCTGCCGCACCGACACCGTCCTCTGCAGCACCGACACCGTCCTCTGCAGCACCGACACCGTCCTCTGCAGCACCGACACCGTCCTCTGCAGCACCGACACCGTCCTCTGCAGCACCGACACCGTCCACTGCTCTACTATTGTACACGCATGTATGTTTTTGCTCTGGGGTGCACACCTTAATGCAATAGGCTGTGCACACCTGTAACCCCCAGTATTAGTGTCAAATGATGACGTATAATTACAGTTGGGCGGTCAGAAAGTACAAATCAAAAATAACAAATAAAATTCAGCCTCTGAACGCGGCCGTTTTATGGAGTATCCCCCCCGGGCAGAGTCCACAGAGCATTCTCAGTAATGGGGGAAATTAGGTTATTAAAGGTAAACAGAGGATATGGTTGTTCATCCTGTATGTCATGCTGCAGTGATAAGATTTGGAGTATATCGGGAAGGGTAAAGGTCGGCCGTACTGCAATAATCCACACAAGAAAAATATCGTAAAACGCATCACGCACGCAGAAAACATTCAGACGGGACAAAAGGACAAATGACAAGCCGGCTTCTGGGAAGGAGGTTTCAGGGATGTTTTATCACTCATTATGCCCTCTGCCTTGTAGCAATGGCCTTCTTTTATCACTTCAGCCCCGGAAGATTTACCCCCCATATGAACAGGCCATTTTTTTTTTTGCAATATGGCACTGCCTTATTTTAACCGACCATTTTGCAGTCGTCTGACGCTGTACACAAATAAAATGTATGTCCTTTTTTTTTTTTAACACAAATAGAGCTTTCTTTTGGTGGTATTTGATCATCTCTGTCGTTTTTATTTTTTGCGCTATAAACAAAAAAAGACCGACAATTTTGAAAAAAATTAAATATATTTCTTACTTTCTGCTATAAAACGTATCAAATAAAAAAAAATGAAATTTCTTCATCAATTTAAGCCAACGTGTAGTCTGCTACATGTTTTTGATAAAAAAAAAATCCCAATAAGTGTATATTGATTGGTATACGCAAAAAGTTACCGCATCTACAAACTAGATTTATGGAATTTTTATGGATTTTTCTTTTACTAGTAATGACGGCGATCAGCGACTTCTAGCGTTACTGCGACATTGCGGTGGATCCTGTGTTCCTGCAAAGCAAGGAATAAAATCCACCACTTTCCCTAGTAACACCTCACACCATACACCAAAAACACTGGCTAGGCACACATTGAATCCTTTGATCGCCCTAGATGTTTAACCCCTTCCCAGCCAGTGTTATTAGTACAGTGCTGTGTATATTTTTAGCACGAATCACTGTATTACATAGGTTGAAAAAAGACATCTAGTTCAACCAATGAAGGTGGAAAAAATGAATAAAATTTGTGTCACCGGTTCACTTCACAAAGTGTCAAAAGTATCAGTGTCAGATTGTCCGTCACAATATCACAGTCCCACTATAACTCGCCGATTGCTGCCATTACTGGTAAAAAACATAAATAAATAAAAATGCCAGAATAGATGCCATCGTTTGTAGACACTATAAGGTTTCGCGTAAAACAATCAATATACGCTTATTGGGATTTTTTTGACAAAAAAAAAAAAGTGTCAGAATACATATTGGCCTAAATTGATGAAGAAATTTTTTTTTTTTTTGGATGTTTTATACCAGAAAGTAATAAACATGTTTTTTTTTTCAAAATTATTGGCTTTTTTTTTGTTTTTAGCACAAAAAAATGAAAAAAAACGCTGAGTTTTTTTTTTGTGCATAAATGATATTAAAAATAATTAAAGTGCCATATACCAATGCATAACGTGATAAATGAATTAATGTGAAGTGCAACAATACCTCTTCCTATAACATCAAATGAAATACATAATCCAAGAAGTGACTAAATTCCATCTATGAAAAAACCCGCACCATGAACACTAATATGTATAAAAATAATAACAAGTGTCAAAAGCAAAAAGACTAAAAAAAAATTATATATAAACCAGCAGTCCATCAAAAAATGATACGTGTACTGAAAAAATATCTGGTATTTCACTGAATATCTTTGGAAACTGTGACCGGTAACTGCTGAATAGGAGACCGTTTGGACATCTTGATCTGGTGGGACGGGCTGGAGGAGCCATTAAGGGATATTACGCCAGGCTATCGGCGAATCAGCTGGGAGGAGCCACTAAGAGATATCATCCCCGGTTATCCGTATATGCCAATCACCCCTGTGGGGGTAACAGGAGCTGATGAGTGGGGACCCTTAAGTGGGATGTAAGGAGGTGCTGATGGAACACTCTAATGTAAGGGGGCTGCTGATGGGACACTCTGATGTAAGGGGGCTGCTGATGGGACACTCTGATGTAAGGGGGCTGCTGATGGGACACTCTGATGTAAGGGGGCTGCTGATGGGACATTCTGATGTAAGGGGCTGCTGATGGGACACTCTGATGTAAGGGGGCTGCTGATGGGACACTCTGATGTAAGGGGGCTGCTGATGGGACACTCTGATGTAAGGGGGCTGCTGATGGGACACTCTGATGTAAGGGGGCTGCTGATGGGACACTCTGATGTAAGGGCGCTGGTGATGGGACACTCTGATGTAAGGGCGCTGGTGATGGGACACTCTGATGTAAGGGCGCTGGTGATGGGACACTCTGATGTAAGGGCGCTGGTGATGGGACACTCTGATGTAAGGGCGCTGGTGATGGGACACTCTGATGTAAGGGCGCTGGTGATGGGACACTCTGATGTAAGGGCGCTGGTGATGGGACACTCTGATGTAAGGGCGCTGGTGATGGGACACTCTGATGTAAGGGCGCTGGTGATGGGACACTCTGATGTAAGGGCGCTGGTGATGGGACACTCTGATGTAAGGGCGCTGGTGATGGGACACTCTGATGTAAGGGCGCTGGTGATGGGACACTCTGATGTAAGGGCGCTGGTGATGGGACACTCTGATGTAAGGGCGCTGGTGATGGGACACTCTGATGTAAGGGCGCAGGTGATGGGACACTCTGATGTAAGGGCGCTGCTGATGGGACACTCTGATGTAAGGGCGCTGCTGATGGGACACTCTGATGTAAGGGCGCTGCTGATGGGACACTCTGATGTAAGGGGGCGCTGCTGATGGGACACTCTGATGTAAGGGGGCGCTGCTGATGGGACACTCTGATGTAAGGGAGCTGCTGATGGGACACTCTGATGTAAGGGCCTGGTGATGGAACACTCTGATGTAAGAGGGGTGCTGATGGGACACTCTGATGTAAGAGGGGTGCTGATGGGACACTCTCATGTAAGGGGGTGCTGATGGGACACTCTGATGTAAGGGGGTGCTGATGGGACACTCTGATGTAAGGGGGTGCTGATGGGACACTCTGATGTAAGGGGGTGCTGATGGGACACTCTGATGTAAGGGGGTGCTGATGGGACACTCTGATGTAAGGGGGTGCTGATGGGACACTCTGATGTAAGGGGGTGCTGATGGGACACTCTGATGTAAGGGGGCTGGTGATGGGACACTCTGATGTAAGGGGGCTGGTGATGGGACTCTCTGATGTAAGGGGGCTGCTGATGGGACACTCTGATGTAAGGGGGCTGCTGATGGGACACTCTGATGTAAGGGGGCTGCTGATGGGACACTCTGATGTAAGGGGGCTGCTGATGGGACACTCTGATGTAAGGGGGCTGCTGATGGGACACTCTGATGTAAGGGGGCTGCTGATGGGACACTCTGATGTAAGGGGGCTGCTGATGGGACACTCTGATGTAAGGGGGCTGCTGATGGGACACTCTGATGTAAGGGGGCTGCTGATGGGACACTCTGATGTAAGGGGGCTGCTGATGGGACACTCTGATGTAAGGGGGCTGCTGATGGGACACTCTGATGTAAGGGAGCTGCTGATGGGACACTCTGATGTAAGGGAGCTGCTGATGGGACACTCTGATGTAAGGGCCTGGTGATGGAACACTCTGATGTAAGGGGGCTGGTGATGGGACACTCTGATGTAAGGGGGTGCTGATGGGACACTCTCGTAAGGGGGTGCTGATGGGACACTCTCGTAAGGGGGTGCTGATGGGACACTCTGATGTAAGGGCGCTGGTGATGGGACACTCTGATGTAAGGGCGCTGGTGATGGGACACTCTGATGTAAGGGGGCTGGTGATGGGACTCTCTGATGTAAGGGGGCTGCTGATGGGACACTCTGATGTAAGGGGGCTGCTGATGGGACACTCTGATGTAAGGGGGCTGCTGATGGGACACTCTGATGTAAGGGGGCTGCTGATGGGACACTCTGATGTAAGGGGGCTGCTGATGGGACACTCTGATGTAAGGGGGCTGCTGATGGGACACTCTGATGTAAGGGGGCTGCTGATGGGACACTCTGATGTAAGGGGGCTGCTGATGGGACACTCTGATGTAAGGGGGCTGCTGATGGGACACTCTGATGTAAGGGGGCTGCTGATGGGACACTCTGATGTAAGGGGGCTGCTGATGGGACACTCTGATGTAAGGGGGCTGCTGATGGGACACTCTGATGTAAGGGAGCTGCTGATGGGACACTCTGATGTAAGGGAGCTGCTGATGGGACACTCTGATGTAAGGGCCTGGTGATGGAACACTCTGATGTAAGGGGGCTGGTGATGGGACACTCTGATGTAAGGGGGTGCTGATGGGACACTCTCGTAAGGGGGTGCTGATGGGACACTCTCGTAAGGGGGTGCTGATGGGACACTCTGATGTAAGGGCGCTGGTGATGGGACACTCTCATGTAAGGGCGCTGGTGATGGGACACTCTCATGTAAGGGCGCTGGTGATGGGACACTCTCATGTAAGGGCGCTGGTGATGGGACACTCTGATGTAAGGGCGCTGGTGATGGGACACTCTGATGTAAGGGCGCTGGTGATGGGACACTCTGATGTAAGGGCGCTGGTGATGGGACACTCTGATGTAAGGGGGCTGCTGATGGGACACTCTGATGTAAGGGGGCTGCTGATGGGACACTCTGATGTAAGGGGGCTGCTGATGGGACACTCTGATGTAAGGGGGCTGCTGATGGGACACTCTGATGTAAGGGGGCTGCTGATGGGACACTCTGATGTAAGGGGGCTGCTGATGGGACACTCTGATGTAAGGGGGCTGCTGATGGGACACTCTGATGTAAGGGGGCTGCTGATGGGACACTGATGTAAGGGGGCTGGTGATGGGACACTCTGATGTAAGGGCGCTGGTGATGGGACACTCTGATGTAAGGGGGCTGCTGATGGGACACTCTGATGTAAGGAGGCTGCTGATGGGACACTCTGATGTAAGGGGGCTGCTGATGGGACACTCTGATGTAAGGGGGCTGCTGATGGGACACTCTGATGTAAGGGGGCTGCTGATGGGACACTCTGATGTAAGGGGGCTGCTGATGGGACACTCTGATGTAAGGGGGCTGCTGATGGGACACTCTGATGTAAGGGGGCTGCTGATGGACACTCTGATGTAAGGGGGCTGCTGATGGGACACTCTGATGTAAGGGGGCTGCTGATGGGACACTCTGATGTAAGGGGGCTGCTGATGGGACACTCTGATGTAAGGGGGCTGCTGATGGGACACTCTGATGTAAGGGAGCTGCTGATGGGACACTCTGATGTAAGGGAGCTGCTGATGGGACACTCTGATGTAAGGGCCTGGTGATGGAACACTCTGATGTAAGGGGGCTGGTGATGGGACACTCTGATGTAAGGGGGTGCTGATGGGACACTCTCGTAAGGGGGTGCTGATGGGACACTCTCGTAAGGGGGTGCTGATGGGACACTCTGATGTAAGGGCGCTGGTGATGGGACACTCTGATGTAAGGGCGCTGGTGATGGGACACTCTGATGTAAGGGCGCTGGTGATGGGACACTCTCATGTAAGGGCGCTGGTGATGGGACACTCTCATGTAAGGGCGCTGGTGATGGGACACTCTGATGTAAGGGCGCTGGTGATGGGACACTCTGATGTAAGGGCGCTGGTGATGGGACACTCTGATGTAAGGGCGCTGGTGATGGGACACTCTGATGTAAGGGCGCTGGTGATGGGACACTCTGATGTAAGGGCGCTGATGATGGGACACTCTGATGTAAGGGCGCTGGTGATGGGACACTCTGATGTAAGGGCGCTGGTGATGGGACACTCTGATGTAAGGGCGCTGGTGATGGGACACTCTGATGTAAGGGGGCGCTGCTGATGGGACACTCTGATGTAAGGGGGCGCTGCTGATGGGACACTATGATGTAAGGGGGTGCTGATGGGACACTATGATGTAAGGGGGCTGGTGATGGGACACTCTGATGTAAGGGGGCTGCTGATGGGACACTCTGATGTAAGGGAGCTGCTGATGGGACACTCTGATGTAAGGGAGCTGCTGATGGGACACTCTGATGTAAGGGAGCTGCTGATGGGACACTCTGATGTAAGGGGCTGGTGATGGGACACTCTGATGTAAGGGGGCTGGTGATGGGACACTCTGATGTAAGGGGGCTGGTGATGGGACACTCTGATGTAAGGGGGCTGGTGATGGGACACTCTGATGTAAGGGGGCTGGTGATGGGACACTCTGATGTAAGGGGGCTGGTGATGGGACACTCTCATGTAAGAGGGGTGCTGATGGGACACTCTGATGTAAGGGGGTGCTGATGGGACACTCTGATGTAAGGGGGTGCTGATGGGACACTCTGATGTAAGGGGGTGCTGATGGGACACTCTGATGTAAGGGGGGCTGGTGATGGGACACTCTGATGTAAGGGGGCTGCTGATGGGACACTCTGATGTAAGGGGGCTGCTGATGGGACACTCTGATGTAAGGGGGCTGCTGATGGGACACTCTGATGTAAGGGGGCTGCTGATGGGACACTCTGATGTAAGGGAGCTGCTGATGGGACACTCTGATGTAAGGGCCTGGTGATGGAACACTCTGATGTAAGGGGGCTGGTGATGGGACACTCTCATGTAAGGGGGTACTGATGGGACACTCTCGTAAGGGGGTGCTGATGGGACACTCTGATGTAAGAGGGTGCTGATGGGACACTCTGATGTAAGAGGGTGCTGATGGGACACTCTGATGTAAGAGGGCGCTGATGGGACACTCTGATGTAAGGGGGCTGCTGATGGGACACTCTGATGTAAGGGGGCTGGTGATGGGACACTCTGATGTAAGAGGGCTGCTGATGGGACACTCTGATGTAAGAGGGCTGCTGATGGGACACTCTCATGTAAGGGGGTGCTGATGGGACACTCTCATGTAAGGGGGTGCTGATGGGACACTCTCATGTAAGGGGGTGCTGATGGGACACTCAAAATGTAAGTGGGCCAGGCTGGATGAAGTCCAGGGCCAAATTTCTGTCCCAGTCCAGCCCTGGTACAAGGGCTAATAGAAGTCAATGCAAGTTGCCTGAAGTCTTCAGTGAAACGACTTGTCTCCTCCTCCTGTACAAGGGCTAAGAGTATCTGAACTTCCTTTCCAACCCTCTGATCCCAAGTTGAAAGACTGTTCAATTGTCTGAGTTTTGCAAATAAAATCCATTCAAGTGGATCTGTTTTCAGTCTCGAGTTACTGGGTCATCTACCACGGGACGTCCCCTAGACGTGCCACAAGGAGAACGGAAGGCAACGGTGAGGCCAAAAAAAAATTAGCAGCTCCTTCGGGGGTTAGTGCTACATACATTATATATATATATATATATATATATATATATATATATATATATATATATATATATATATATATATATATAAAAACAAAAGTTCATGCAAATAATAGTGACCGACTGGAGGAAATCCAGCCGTAGCCACACTATTTCACAATTGTTTGGTATATATTGCATTTTTTCTCAGCCAGTGGATTTATTATTATTATTCTTGCATCGTGTCGAGTATGCTTTGAGTCACTTAGTAGCGCAGCACTGTTTTTTTTTTTTTGGTATATAATTTTTTGCAGGTGGAAGTGAAATCACTTTAAAGTGACAGCAGCTACTTTA
This sequence comes from Lithobates pipiens, assembly GCF_037356315.1. Classification (NCBI taxonomy): domain Eukaryota; kingdom Metazoa; phylum Chordata; class Amphibia; order Anura; family Ranidae; genus Lithobates; species Lithobates pipiens. The sequence goes on from NW_027507789.1 coordinate 15,289,066, forward strand.
CTATTAATTATTCACATTGTTTAAATTGCTCCGACTGATTGCTTGTTCTTAGTATAGGAGACATGTCATCTTTAATTACCTACCATTGAATATAGAAGATATTTTTCCTCTTTGCTTTACTTAAAAAAAAAAAATGTTTGCACAGCTAGACAGCTTTGTCTGTGTGGTAAGAAGTTCTAACTTCTGTAACGTTCTCTGTGGTTTGGTGCTGACTACATCCTTCCTCCTTACCAGAATATATGCAACTATATGATGGCAGGTGGAAGAAAACGTTGTATTCTTTTATAGAACAACAGAGGTGATCCTCCTACAGGAAGGTTGGAATTTCCCGGGGAAATAAAATGAATACCAGACAGAGAAAAATGCATTATATAAGAGAAAAAAAGATACAAGACAATAATATTATATATATATATATATACACACACACAATATATATATATACACATACACACAATATAATATATATATATATATATATATATATATACACACACACAATATAATATATATATATATATATATATATATATATATATATATATATATATATATATATATATATATATATATATATATACACACACGCACACATATATATATATATATATATATATATATATATATATATATATATATATATATATATATATACACACACACACACACACACACACACACACACACACACACTATAATAAGAGAAAAAATACTGAAGGGGAAAAAAAAAGTAGAAAGAGACAGAAGGAGATGAAAGAGAGGGAAAGGGGGAGAGAGAGAGGGGGAGAGAGAGAGGGGGGAAGAGAGAGAGGGGGAGAGAGAGAGGGGGGAAGAGAGAGAGGGGGAGAGAGAGAGGGGGGAGAGAAAGGGGAGAGAGAGAGAGGAAAGAGAGGGAAACAGGGGAGAGAGGGAGAGAGAGAGTGAGAGGAAAGAAGGGGGGAGAGAGAGAGAGAGAGAGAGAAGTAAAAAGAGGGCAAAGGGGGAGAGAGGGAAAGGGGGAGAGAGAGAGGGGAAAGAAGGATAGGGGGGAGAGAGAGGAAAGAGAAGGAAAGGGGGGAGAGAGAGAGAGAGGGGGAAGGGAGAGAGAGAGAGAGAGGAAAGAGGGAAAGGGGGTAGTGATGGACGAACTTCCGACGGGACGTTTCGCGAAAGCGAAATGCGAACGGACCCAAACGTTCGCGAAACCGAACGTTCGCCGCGGGCCCCATTGACTTCAATGGGAGGCGAACTTTGCAAACCTTCATGTCGAATTTGCGGCCACGTGGTAATTATTAGGGGGTAAAACGTAGTCCCACCATCTGGACAATGACATAATACATGTATGAGGTGAATTTGGGATCGATAACTACAAGCATTTTTATTTTATTTGGGAAATTGTTCTAACAATTCAGGACTATGGAGCTAATGAAGGCAATGGAGGAGAGGGAAGGTCAGGGACCAGGGTAGGCAAAGAAGAGGGTGCAGGAGATGATCACCAGCAGCGTGACATACCGGAATGACACATGCACCGTGATAGAGGCATCTGACAGCAGCACCGTAATACAGAGCACTGACAGCAGCACCGTGACATACAGCGCTGACAGCAGCACCGTGACATACAGCGCTGACAGCAGCACCGTGACATACAGCGCTGACAGCAGCACCGTGACATACAGCGCTGACAGCAGCACCGTGACATACAGCGCTGACAGCAGCACCGTGACATACAGCGCTGACAGCAGCACCGTGACATACAGCGCTGACAGCAGCACCGTGACATACAGCACTGACAGCAGCACCGTAAGCAGCCCCAGGAGGAAGTCAGCACAGCACAGGGATGGTGTGATCCCCTCATAATAAGAACCCCCAGGAGGAAGTCAGCACAGCACAGGGATAGTGTGATCCCTTCATAATAAGAACCC
>NW_027507789.1:15291166-15350978 GCF_037356315.1 Lithobates pipiens
CTGCCTTCTAGGGTGAAATAGCTTTGTTCCTTTTTTCTTTTTACAGGACATTTAATCTTCATGTATAAGAATTATAACCCTGGGACCATTATCTGGAGCTCCCAGCACAGTCCAGACCCATAACTGCATCTGCTGCAGGTCCAGTTTAGATGAATACGTTTCCTCTAATAACGCAACATCCATCTTCAGTTTGTAAGATGATCCAGCACTTGATTACATTTATTGAGGTGACATTCCAAGTAACGATCCTCATACGGACTATGGATAATTAAAAATCTGGAACATGATAAATAGGTGGGTGGGGGTATTGGGCGCCCTGGTGGTGCTCCCAAACACCATAGAGCAAGCCATTGGTAGTTGGTTTTGTACATAATCATTGCATATTACGGGTTGTACATTGTGAATTTTGGGGGGTCATCCCTCAGTTTGTTGGGTGTGGCACAAAAATTAACAAAAACATGGAAGAAAAGATTGTAAACACAAAGATTTCCTCCTCTGTTCCACGTGGGAAAAAAAAAAAATCCATCAAAGTGTAGCAATATGTAGCTTTGCTGATTCAATCACTGCTGGTCGGAGAATAAGGTCCTTTTCAGTATCTCAGAGCCTTTCATGCAAGGTGAGGTGGAGAGTTATTTATATCATGGAGCTCAAAGGTTAAATAAGAATTACCTTTAACGACAGAAACTACGCAGTTGCTATAACCTGAAGGATTCATTTTACAGTTGTGCTCATAAGTTTACATACCCTGGAAGAATTTATGATTTCTTTTCCATTTTTCAGAGAATATGAATGATAACACAAAAATGTTTCTTTCACTCATGGTTAGTGGTTGGATGAAGCCATTATTATCAATCAACTGTGTTTACTCTTTTTAAATCATAATGGCAACAGAAACTACCCAAATGACCCTGATCAAAAATTTACATACCCTCCGACCTCTTCGCCCCGTCCCTGACCTCTTCGTCCCGTCTCCGGCCTCTTCGCCCCGTCCCAGTCCCCTTCGTCCCGTCCCCTTCGCCCCATCCCTCGGCCTCTTTGCCCCATCCCCTTCGCCCCCGTCCCTCGGCCTCTTAGCCCCGTCCCCAGCCTCTTCGCCCCGTCCCCTTCGCCCCATCCCCGGCCTCTTCGCCCCGTCTCCTCTGATATCTTCTGCTCTTTTGCTAGCATTGGCCCAGTCTTCTCCGTCGTCTTCTTCCCTCCGGTCTCCTTCCGATGTTGACACGGCGCTCTCTCCTGCTATCATGCCGTGTGTGCAGTGCGCAACAACTTATATAGGCATGGGGCATAGTCACCAGGTGATGTAATCCGGTGGCACTGCCCCTTATGACGTCACCGCCCGCAGCATGATGAGGTGGTGACGTCATAAGGGGCAGAGTCCATCAGAAGAAGACCGGAGGAAGAAGATGGCGAAGACCGGGCCAACGCTAGCAAAAGTGCGGGAAAAAGAGCAGAAGATAGCGGAGGAGCCCGGCAGAAGACGCGGAAGAAGAACCGGAGGAGATTGGGAGAAGAGGCCGTAGAGCAGAGAAGTTGGAAGACACCCCCCCCCCACACAAGTCGGAAGAGATCCTCGGAGCTGCCTAATAAATTACTTTAAAAACCGGTCTAGTGTGTTTTTTTTTATTGACACTTTTTTTCCCTCAGGTGAATGGGTAGGGGTACGATGTACCCCATACTCATTCACATAGGGTGGGGGGGTGTAAAAAATCTTCTCTATCAATTGATGGGGCAAACTGGCGGCAATCGATGGGGCACACTGGCGGCAATCGATGGGGCACACTGGCGGCAATCGATGGGGCACACTGGCGGCAATCAGTGGTTACAGCAGCTGTGCTTGATGACACAGTGGTGACAATTTGATGGGCACAGTGGCTGCGTTTGATGGGCACAGTGGCTGCGTTTGATGGGCACAGTGGCTGCGTTCACAGTGGCTGCGTTTGATGGGCACAGTGGCTGCGTTTGATGGGCACAGTGGCTGCGTTTGATGGGCATAGTGGCTGCGTTTGATGGGCATAGTGGCAGCAATTGATGGGCACAGCGAGGCTGCAATTGATGTTTTTTTTTTTTCAGTTTGCGCCCCCCCCAAAAAAAATTTGAGCACCAGCCACCACTAAGGATTCCTAATGCCCAAATCTTGTCTTCCATTCATCTCCAGGTCGAACATGAACAAGATTATATGCACCCCTCAGATCAAGCTTGGTATGAATCTTTGCCGCTCAGTCTCTCAAATAGTTCTGGAAGCAATGGAAGTGGATAACGATTCTTAACTGTCATTTTATTTAACCTCATGAGCGATTTATCCGACTGGGAGTAGAGAGCCATCCACTGTCTAAATATGTTCCCAAGGACCGTTTTTTTTTATTGACACTTTTTTCCCTCAGGTGAATGGGTAGGGGTACGATGTACCCCATACTCATTCACATAGGGTGGGGGGTGTAAAAAATCTTCTCTATCAATTGATGGGGCAAACTGGCGGCAATCGATGGGGCACACTGGCGGCAATCGATGGGGCAAACTGGCGGCAATCGATGGGGCACACTGGCGGCAATCAGTGGTTACAGCAGCTGTGCTTGATGACACAGTGGTGACAATTTATGGGTACAGTGGCTGCGTTTGATGGGCACAGTGGCTGCGTTTGATGGGCACAGTGGCTGCGTTTGATGGGCACAGTGGCTGTGTTCACAGTGGCTGCGTTTGATGGGCACAGTGGCTGTGTTCACAGTGGCTGCGTTTGATGGGCACAGTGGCTGCGTTTGATGGGCACAGTGGCTGCGTTTGATGGGCATAGTGGCAGCAATTGATGGGCATAGTGGCAGCAATTGATGGGCACAGCGAGGCTGCAATTGATGTATTTTTTTTTCAGTTTGCGCCCCCCCCAAAAACAAATTTGAGCACCAGCCACCACTAAGGATTCCTAATGCCCAAATCTTGTCTTCCATTCATCTCCAGGTCGAACATGAACAAGATTATATGCACCCCTCAGATCAAGCTTGGTATGAATCTTTGCCGCTCAGTCTCTCAAATAGTTCTGGAAGCAATGGAAGTGGATAACGATTCTTAAGTGTCATTTTATTTAACCTCATGAGCGATTTATCCGAAGGGGAGTAGAGAGCCATCCACTGTCTAAATATGTTCCCAAGGACCGTTTAGGTACTTGGGTGATGCAATTTTCTTCAGCAAACTTCAAATCCATAAAGTCACTGCACGCCCCAGAATCCAGCACTGCCGAGGTGGAGAATAACTGGTCTCTCTTTTTAAAGCGGTAGTAAAACCGCTAATTTTATTTTTATTTTTTTTTACCACCTGCAAAGCAAAAGGCATAATGAGCTAGTATGCACCGCATACTAGCTCATTATGAAATACTTACCTTAGAACGAGGCCCCGATATCTGGCCCGATCCACGCTCGAGGGAGCGGACATGCTCCCTCGGCGTTTCTTCCGGGCGCTGTGAGTGGACGGAACCGCGATATCTTCACTCCCGCGCATGCGCGTGGGAGATTTCATCCCGGCCGGGTCCGGCCACTGCCGGACTTTCAGCCGAGAATCCCCTTGTGCGCATGCGCCGCTGCAGTCAGCGGCGCATACCGAGGGGAATATCTCCTAAACCATACAGGTTTAGGGGATATTTTTTTTACCTACAGGTAAGCCTTACTATAGGCTTTCATGTAGGTAAAAGTAATAAAAAATTAGTATACAACCACTTTAAGAGTGATGTTTAAAATAAAATGCAGGTCATGACAGACGATCTCATTGTGTTACGGAAGACAAACGTTGTATAATGGCCAATTGTTCCCCAGGCATGAACAAGTCTCTTTGACCAGCCACTGCAATTATTTGTCTTGATTTATTTGGACACTTGGTATGAATCTGACCTGACTGACTGTAATGATGTGGAAGGCTTTATATAACAAAAAATATGTTTAAAAAAAAAAATATATGTTTAAAAAAAAAAAACAAAAAAAAAAAACAAGTATTTTCAAACATTAGTAGCGCTTAAGAAGTTCATGTGTAAATAAAAGATAAAAAGTTCCACTTGCGTTTTAATTATACAAAGCAGGGTGTGGGATAGTGGCTGAATAGAGCAACAATTTAGAAAAAAAAAAAAAACACATTATTTTTTACTTTTTGTTATAATAAATATCCCCCAAAAATATCTAAAAAAAAATAATAATAATTTTTCCCCTCAGTTTAGGCTGATACGTATTCTTCTACATATTTTTGGTAAAAAAAAAAAAAAATCGCAATAAGCAATTTTTGATTGGTTTGCGCAAAAGTTATAGCATTTACAAAATAGGGGATAGTTTTTTTTTTTTACTAGTAATGGCGGCGATCAGCGATTTTTTTTGCGACTGCAACATTATGGCGGACACATCGGACATTTTTGACACATTTTTGGGACCAATGTCATTTATACAGCAATCAGTGCTATAGAAATGCACTAATTGCTGTGTAAATGACACTGGCAGTGAAGGGGTTAACCGTTCCTAGGGGCGTGTTACTAACTGTGGGGGGCTGGGCTTTGTGTTAGTGAACACTGATCTCTGCTCCAATCACATGGAGCAGAGATCAGTGTCACTTGTTGCTAGGCAGAACAGGGAGAGGCTGTTTACAAACGGCATTGCCCCGTTCAGCCGCCCCGTGAGACGGCAGCGCGCACGCGATGGCATATAGAAATGGACGTACCTGTACGCCAATATGCCTGCCCGTGCCATTCTACCAATGTACATCGGCGTGCGTCGCTTGGGAAGTGGTTAATTCGCTCAAATAGGGCTGGATCTATGGATGGATGTTTGGATAGCTGTCGGCGCACTCTGTATGTTTCTATCTAAATTTAGAGGTTAAAGCGGGAGTCCGCCGGGACTCCGATTTTTTTTTTTTTTTTTTTTAAAGCCAGCAGCTACAAATACTGCAGCTGCTGACTTTTAAAATAGTGACACTTACCTGTCCAGCGCGCCCGCGATGTCGGCACCCGAAGCCGATCTCTAGATCGTCTCTCGGGTCCTGCCGCCGCCATCTTGGGTATGGGAATCAGGAAATGGAGCTTTTCGGCTTCATTTCCCGGATCCCTACTGCGCATGCGCGAGTCGCGCTGCGCAATAAAGACAGTCCCCGCTGCCTCTGGGATCTGTGCGTTTCCCAGCAGGCAGCGGGGCACTTGCGGAAAGGGGCGGGCACTTGTGGAAAGGGGCGTAATCTACGCCCCTTTCCGCAGAGAGCTATCCCGGAAGTGGGTGCAGATACCTGTACTGTACAGGTATCTGCACCCCCCCCCTGAAAGGTGCCAATTGTGGCGCCGGAGGGGGGGAGGGTTCCGATGAGCGGAAGGTCCACTTTAGGGTGGACCTCCGCTTAAATTAGAGGAGTTCAGTATGTGGTGCAGAGTATTGTACAGTATGGGCAGAGTACTGCAGAGTATTGGCAGAGTACTGTACAGTATGGGCAGAGTACTGTACAGTATGGGCAGAGTACTGCACAGTATGGGCAGAGTACTGCACAGTATGGGCAGAGTACTGCAGAGTATTGCCAGAGTACTGCAGAGTATGGGCAGAGTACTGCAGAGTATGGGCAGAGTACTGCAGAGTATGGGCAGAGTACTGCAGAGTATTGTCACTGAGCAGCGCTGTGGGCACTACACATCCAGCCCACAGCGCTGCTGCAATCTCTCCCCCTCCTCCCTTGAACTGTACCGATCGGTACAGAGAGGGGAGGGAGGAACTGGCATCATGACATGACGCCGGTTTGTTTACAAGTGATCGCTCTGTCATTTTACGGAGCGATCACATGGTAAACGGCTTCATCCCAGCTGCCGTTTACAGCGATCCGTGATGCGCCGGGTCTTCTGGGCCCGGCGGTCACAAATGTTTGCAGGAGCGCGCCCCAGGGGGCGCACGAAAGCAAGATTCTGGGAGGGCGCCCATGGCCTAGTCGGCAAGTGGTTAACCTCTAAATTTAGATGGAAGCATGCAGAGTTCGGTGACAGCTATCCAAACATCCATCCACAGATCCAGCCCTATTTGAGCGAATTAAACAGAGTCCGCTGATATAAAACCAGTGAAAGGCACGCTGTTGACCTATTACGTTCCGGTAAGTGAATTGCCTACAGGGGATTTCCATAGAAGCAATGTGATGAAGGATTTATCTGGGATTTTGATCTGCAGAGATTTGGTGTTCAACATTTTGTACGAATGGATCAGCGACTATCCCACACCCTGCTTTGCATAATTAAAACGCAAGTGGAGCTTTTTATCTTTATTTGCACATGAACTTCTTAAGCGCTACTAGCGTTTGAAAGACTTTTGTTTTTTTAAACATATTTTTTGATACAGTTCATATTTTTTATAGTAGCAGCACAAACGAATGGCGTGTTTGTTTTTAAAATTCAGCAATATGGGGTGCAAAGTGGGCGGGGCTTGCATTACATTGAATGTTTAATATCTCAGAAACCGAACCGGCACAAACGCTCATTTTTGCGGCACAAATCAGCACACGGCACAAACGAATGGTATGTTTTTATTCAAGTTTTACAAACATGGGGTGCCAACGTCACACAGCTGCAGCTTTAATACTTTATAATTTTTTGCATAAGCGCTGAGGGAGAAATACTTTGCATCTGTTTATTTCTCATTGTTTGTTTATATTACTTCAAGTTCAGTTGTTATGCTTAGTTCCTTTTGCATGTTAGGAAACAGTCATGTGGTCTGGGGGCGGGGAGCTGTGGTAGTTGTAAGATGGATGCTGCTGAATAAACACAAGGCTCATGCTCAAGCTCCTTGCTGTCTGCCTATACTTGTTTTTTTTTTTCTTTGTTTTTTTGAAAGCCCATGGCGTGTGAAACACACTCGGTGCCAAAAAAAAATGGCACACACTTAAAGAGTGAAACACAAAAAAGTGGTACACAAAGCCCTCTAAAATCAGAGGGCCTTTCCCTGAATCCCCCGGGGCGTTAGGTTCCTGACAGGGACAAGGGTACTTACACTTGGTCCATCTGGCCGACACCAGACGGACCCCTTTCTCTGGAGGGTCTGCCGAAACAGACCCACCCAAGTACTAGGTGGGGCTCCCCTGAAGTGAGACCCCATGAGAGAGGGTAAACCAAGTCAAAAGGCCATGTCCACCCCTCCCAAGACTTTCAGGGTAGGCACGAGGACCAAAAAGTGACAAAGGGAATAAATAAAAAGAAAGTGGGGGAGAAGGAAGTAAAGGAGTGTGAAAATCTATTGTATTGTATTGCACAATGGCCAGGAATAAAAAATTCCTCCAGTCCCAGCCAAAAGGCCTGGCCCAGGAGGCAGGTGCTAAAAAAAGCATGTTGTGGTGCAGTGACCGTGGTACCTCAAATCAAAGTGACCCTCACTCACAGTGATTTTTCGGCACCCCTGGACTGCCACTCCAGGAGTACATACACCATAGGCTTTCAGGACCAACCCTGACCAACGGCCCAGACCGCAGCAGCCCCCACCCCAGAACTTCTGAGAGCTTGGTGAGAGCCCTTTACCATCAGGCTCCACCGTCGCTCCCATCACTCCTACCTAATTACATTCGGGAGTACTAACTGCTCCTCCCTCCCCCCCTCAAAAGGAGGTGCCGGTGTTCTCTCCCGAAAAACTGTCCAGAGCTAGAACTACCCCAATCTAGGCCAGAAGGTCAGGGACTGACCCTCTGGATTAGACCGCATGCAGCACTCATCCTCACCAGTAGCACCCTTCTGGACAGCTCAGACTCGATCATTCGCCGCCCCCCGGTATTCGTTGGGCAGCACGGCATGACCCCTACCGAAACCGCCTTTACAGGTGCAATGACACCATTGGATTTGCATCGGCTTCTCACCCACTCATGGGAGAAGCACAGCGCCTCCTCTGGCAACTGATAAGAACAGATACTACACTTGATCTTAGCCAAAAGGCCGAGAAGCGATCCTAATGCCCCGTACACACGAGAGGACTTATGTCCGACAGACTTCCAAAGGAGTTCCGCCGGAGTTCTGACAGACTTTTCGGCCGAACGGACTTGGCAACACACGATCACACTAAACTCCGACGGATTCGAACGTGATGACGTACGACCTGACTCGAATAAGGAAGTTCATAGCCAGTAGCCAATAGCTGCCCTAGCGTCGGTTTTAGTCCGTCGGAGCAGCATACACACGAGCGGAGTTTTCGAAGGGGACCGGGTCCGGCGGAGTTCCTTCGGGAAAATTTGAAGCATGCTTCATTTCTAAAGTCCGTCAGACTTTGGCGAATCAAAAGTCCGTTGCAGCCCACACACGATCGGATAGTCTGACGGACTCGGTCCTTCGGACTTTGGATGTTGAAAAGTCCGCTCGTGTGTACGGGGCATTAGCGTTCTGCCTATACTTGGTCTTAAAACATCACATGGTACCAGAAGTTGGGTCAGAAGAGCACACCTCCCAACATTTTGAGATGTGAATGAGGCACACCTACTGAGAAACGTATGTAGACATAGGACACGCCCCCTGCCACACCCCCTTAAAGGAGATTTTTTTTTTTTTTTTTACCACTACTAGATCGGACCAAAATGAGGGACAAATAAGGAGGAATGAGGGATAGAGGGACTTTGCTCCAAATCAGGGACAGTTGGGAGGTATGGAAGAGTCATGGCAGCAAACAGCAACACAAAGAAGAACATTCCTTCCCTGGAATGCATCTTAAAACTGGTCACAATGGAGGGAGCTGTTAGAGCTTGCAGACAATGCAGATAAATGGGCTGATCAGCCAGAGGCACGCGCGCCCGCTGCACAACAGGGGACCCGATGCGCGTGTCCAGCGGGCGCGATTGCCACCGGCCAAACGCGATCATAGGCACGAGAGCCATAACGGGAATCTCCTTTTCTGTCAGGGGAGGGGAGACAGATCGTTTGTACCTAGTAAGTAGGAACAGCGATATGTCTCCTCCCCTAGTCATTCCCCCCCCCCACAGTAAGTAAAACTCATGACAGAACACATTTAACCCCTTGATCGCCCCCCTAGTGTTAACCCTTTCCCTGCCAGTGACATTTACACAGTAATCAGTGCATTTTTATAGCACTGATCGCTGTATAAATGTCACTGGTCCCAAAAATGTGTCAAAAGTGTCCGATCTGTCCGCTGCAATGTCGCAGTACCGCTAAAAATCACAGATCACCAACATTACTAGTAAAAAAAAAAAAAATATGCCATAAATCTTTCCCATAATGTAGAACTGTTGGGGGGTCCCAAGTATTTTCTAGCCAAAAAAAAAAAAAACCCAGATTTTTACACGTGTGAACTGCCCCGGGCCTGAAGAGATTATATCCCTCTGGAATTATTATTTGCAGGATCCCTCCAACTACCCCAAATAGCCAGACTCCGCCCCTTCATGAGTTGTTCCCAGCAGAGTCATATACACCTTACCGTTGCACATGTGAACCTGTTGTGCAATTCGCCATGTGTCGTATAGCCGCAAGACAGAATCTGATGGGGCCCTAATGTGAGGGGGCTCTGTTGGGAACTCTGATGTAAGGAGGGGCTCTGATGGGGACCCAAATATAAGGGGGGGGGCGCTGCTGGGAACCCCGATATAAGGGAGGCTCTGATGGGGCCCTGCTGTAAGGGGGCTCTGATGGGGCCCTGATGTAAGGGGAGCTCTGATGGGGACCCTGATGTAAGGGGGAGCTCTGATGGGGACCCTGATGTAAGGGGAGCTCTAATGGGGACCCTGATGTAAGGGGAGCTCTAATGGGGACCCTGATGTAAGGGGGCTCTGATGTAAGGGGGGGTGCTGCTGCGAACCCCCAATATAAGGAGGGCTTTGATGGGGACCCTGATGTAAGGGGGGCTCTCGTGGGGACACTGATGTAAGGGGGGCTCTGATGGGGATGCCGATGTAAGAGGGAGCCTGCTGTAAGGAGAGAACCTGATGGAGACTCTGATATGAGGGGGGCTGAGATGGAAACCCCAATATAAGGGGGGCTCTGATGGGCCCCTGCTATAAAGGGGGCTCCGATGTAAGGGGGGGGTCTGATTTAAGGGGGGTGCTGCTGGGAACCCTGATATAAGGGGGGCTCTGATGGGGACCCTGATGTAAGGGGGGCTGTCGTGGGGACACGGATGTAAGGGGGGCTCTGACGGGGACCCTGATATAAGGGGGACTTGGATGGGCATGTAAGAGGGACCCTGCTGTAAGGAGAGAACCTGATGGAGACTGTGATATAAGGGGGGCTGAGATGGAAACCCCGATATAAGGGGGCTCTGATGGGGACCCTGATATATCGGGGTTCCCAGCAGTGCCCCCCTTACAAGGGGGCTCTGATGGGGACCCCGATGTAAAGAGGGCTCTGATGGGGACCCCATTGTAAGGGAGAACTGATGTAATTGGGACTCTGATAATGACTCTGATATAAGGGGGGCTCTGGTAGGGATGCCGATGTAAGAGGGACCCTGCTGTAAGGAGGGAACCTGATGGAGACTGTGATATAAGGGGGGCTGAGATAGAAACCCCAATATAAGGAAGGCTCAGATGGGACTCCTGATAAAAGAGGGGATCTGATGGGGACTCTGATGTAAGGGGGGACTCTGATGGAGACTCTGATGTAAGTGGGGCTCTGATGGGGACCATGATGTAAGTGGGACTCAGATGGGGACCCCGATGTAAGGGGGAACTGATGTAATTGGGGACTCTGATAGAGACTCTGATATAAGGGGGACTTAGATAGGGGTGCCAATGTAAGAGGGACCCTTATGGAGACTGTGATATAACGGGGACTCCGATGGGAAGTCCGATGTATGGGGGACTCCGATGGAGATCCTGATGTAAAGTAGGGGGGCTCTAATGGGGACCCTGATGTAAGGGAGGATTCTGGTGGGAACCCTGATGTAAAGGGGAAACTTGGGATGAGACGGGTACAATGTGTCGCTTATCTGGAGTCGTTGGTCTCTGAGCCGCCCTGCGTGGATTCTGCCGGGACAGCTGATTTCACGGCGCTGATAAGCGAGGTAATAGCGGTCGGTCATCGTCATCAACAACGCCTTCTTCCTGGGACTCCCCACCCCCGGCAGAGGCACAGGAAGGGGTTAATGACTCTGTAGTTATTCCTTGCCTGCAGGATATATGAGGCGTCTCTAAAATACAAAACTTCGTCCTGCGACCCGCCTTCCCGTCTTTAGACTGACTGACATTCATTCGCTGTCCAAGAAATGTGCCATTTGCTGTGACGGGACGCAGGGACTTCAAGTCGGGACTCGCCTGGAGAACGATCGGCGGGGAGGAGTTCCTCTTCTCCGGAGTGAAGCGTCCTGCCAAGGACTCTCATCATTTCCTTTTGGGATTAATAAAGTATTCTGAATCTGATCAGGCGATGTGCAGTCCGCATCTCTGCTGAACGAGGAGCTCTCAGCCGCAATGCCCCTCTCCCGGCTGTCGTGCAAAGTGCGCTCCAGGACTTTCCGGCAGGTTCTGCTGCTGCTCTGTGTGGTGTCGCTGGTCGGGCTTCTGGTCACTCACAAGAAAAGAATCATCTCCGGGGTCTATCCCAGCCAATCAGAGGAGAGGAGGTAAGATCGGACGCGGGGGGGGGGGGGGACACAGACGCAAGGAGATTTCTAATCCAGAGATCGATATGTTTTTGGTGTTACGGTGGCCATACACACTTCAATAAATGATCAATTCCTTTTCTGATCGATCTCTTCCAATAGAAATAATCAATCTATAGTTGACTACCTAATCAATCAACGGGGATCAATAGTTAAAAGTTATCGATTGTTAGATTACATGGTGAACACAGAGACACAATCTGATTGATCGGAATAAGATTTGCACTGGATGGACTGGTTTCTTTATTCGACCTTACTAACTATTTCATTCATGAACAAGCAATCACAGAGCTGCTAATCAATGAAATTGATTATTCAGTTTCCCCAAGTTTAGCCGAATCTGATCTAAGTTCTACAGATATTTGTTCGACCAATCGGAAGCCGTGGATAAAATTCCATCAAATTAAGAGATCACTAAATCTGCAATTCTCTCAATTTGATCAGTTTCATGGAATGATCGATTGTACAATCATATCAATCTAAATGATTCGATTAAATAAGATCCATATAGCGCAGACCCTCCGCGATCGAATTACTGAGCAAACGATCAACTTTCAGGATGGCAAGGCCCTATTCACGATGTGGTGTGGAAGTCACAGTGCGGTTTCCGCACCGCATTAAAAATTGCATCCCATCAAAGTTACGTTAATGGCACCCCGAAAATTGGTTTGAAAAACGCAGTTGCGATTTGCAGAATCGGATTGCATGGATGTGAACAGCCATACGATCCAATTCTGGTGCGGCTTAAAAAAAAAAAAAAAAAAAAAAAAAAAGGGTCCTGTGCGATTTTGGTGCGATCGGAGCCAGACAGAATGAATGCCTCGAATCGCGCTGCTGCATGCGATTTGAACGGGAATGCTGTGCGATTCCTGCTTAAACCGCATGCAGTTCCCGCACTGCATCCAGTGTGAACCGGGAATGAATATCTGCATGCATTGATTGTAACATTGGCCATACATGTAACAATCTGATCTTTCTGATGGTTCCACGCAGAAGGAACGTATGGATTATCAAAAAGATCAATTCTTCATCCATCGATTCTGAGCAAAGCTGATTTCATCCAAATTAGTGTGATCGCTGTGAACAGAAAAAGCGATCGTAGAAAAGTGGATAGATCGATGTGATTGTGTTTAATTAATTTTTTTTTAAACTTTTCTATCGTATTTTTTTCCCATGTAAATCGAACAGCAATTAGTTACTTATTTATTTCAGATACATGTGTAGCGCCAACAATGTGTGCATAAAACACGATGTCTCCATAAAGAGAACCGGTCACCTGCCCAGTGCTGGACTCTTATAGATCTTGGATGCGCCAACAATGATCTCTCCCTGCTGGAATTCCCAGCTTTGTTTCTGTCCACACGGGAGTTTTTGGTGATCCTGCCCATCTTTGCATGTCCCAACCCCATTATATTCTCTATAGCATAAAATAAATAAAAAAATCCAGCAGGGATGGTGGGAACCCCTCATAATAGGCACAGCAGGAGTACAGACCCGAGAACTCGGCACAGGGATGGTGGGAACCCCTCATAATGGGTACAGCAGGTGGACAGGCCCGAGAACTCGGCACAGGGATGGTGGGAACTCCTCATAATGGGTACAGCAGGTGGACAGACCTGGGAACTCAGCACAGGGATGGTGGGAACCCCTCATAATGGGCACAGCAGGTGTACAGACCCGGGAACTCAGCACAGGGATGGTGGGAACTCCTCATAATGGGTACAGCAGGTGGACAGGCCCGAGAACTCGGCACAGGGATGGTGGGAACTCCTCATAATGGGTACAGCAGGTGGACAGACCTGGGAACTCAGCACAGGGATGGTGGGAACCCCTCATAATGGGCACAGCAGGTGTACAGACCCGAGAACTCGGCACAGGGATGGTGGGAACCCCTCATAATGGGCACAGCAGGTGTACAGACCCGGGAACTTAGGACAGGGATGGTGGGAACCCCTCATAATGGGCACAGCGGGTGTACAGACCCGGGAACTCAGCACAGGGATGGTGGGAACCCCTCATAATGCCTCAATTACCCTAATGGCAGTTTCCACTCCATTTTTATAAAAGGCTACATGCATGGTGACGGTGATGTTCCTTAGTCTGGCTCTCCCATAGGGATTATGTTGTACGCATTTTGGTTTGCACCATTTATTATGTTCTTGCTTTGTATAGTCATATTCAGTTATTTTGTAAATATGTTTTATTTATTTATTATGGTTTTATTGTATAAAAGTTGTTGTTTGTAAGATTTTCAATAAACAAAATTAACCCCTCATAATGGGCACAGCGGGTGCACAGACCTGGAAACTCAGCACAGGGATGGTGGAACCCCCTCATAATGGGCACAGCAGGTGTAAAGACCCGAGAACGCAGCACAGGGATAGTGGGAACCCTTCATAATGGGCACAGCAGGTTTACACACCTGGGAACTCAGCACAGGGATGGTGGAAACCCCTCATAATGGGCACAGCAGACATACAGGTCTGGGAACGCCGCGCAGGGATGGTGGGAACCCCTCATAATGGGCACAGCAGGGGTACAGACCCGGGAACTCAGCACAGGGATGGTGGGAACCCCTCATAATGGGCACAGCGGGTGTACACACCTGGGAACTCAGCACAGGGATGGTAGAAACCCCTCATAATGGGCACAGCAGGGGTACAGACCCGGGAACTCAGCACAGGGATGGTAGGAACCCCCCATAATGGGCACAGCAGGTGTACAGACCCAGGAACTCAGCACAGGGATGGTGGGAAACCCTCATAATGGGCACAGCAGGGGTATAGACCCGGAACTCAGCACAGGGATGGTAGGAACCCCCCATAATGGGCACAGCAGGGGTATAGACCCGGGAACTCAGCACAGGGATGGTGGGAACCCCTCATAATGGGCACAGCAGACATACAGGTCTGGGAACGCCGCGCAGGGATGGTGGGAACCCCTCATAATGGGCACAGCAGGGGTACAGACCCGGGAACTCAGCACAGGGATGGTGGGAACCCCTCATAATGGGCACAGCGGGTGTACACACCTGGGAACTCAGCACAGGGATGGTAGAAACCCCTCATAATGGGCACAGCAGGGGTACAGACCTGGGAACTCAGCACAGGGATGGTAGGAACCCCCCATAATGGGCACAGCAGGTGTACAGACCCGGGAACTCAGCACAGGGATGGTGGGAAACCCTCATAATGGGCACAGCAGGGGTATAGACCCGGAACTCAGCACAGGGATGGTAGGAACCCCCCGTAATGGGCACAGCAGGGGTATAGACCCGGGAACTCAGCACAGGGATGGTGGGAACCCCTCATAATGCCTCAATTCCCCTAATGGCAGTTTCCACTTCATTTTTATAAAAGCTTTCCTTAGTCTGGCTCTCTCGTAGGGATTATGTTGTGCGCATTTTGGTTTGCACCATTTATTATGTTCTTGCTTTTTTTTGCTTTGTATAGTCATATTCAATTATTTTGTAATATGTTTTATTTATTTATTTATTTATTATGGTTTTATTGTATATAAGTTGTTGTTTGTAAGATTTTCAACAAAATTAACCCCTCATAATGGGCACAGCGGGTGCACAGACCCGGGAACTCAGCACAGGGATGGTGGAAACCCCTCACAATGGGCACAACAGGTGTAAAGACCCGAGAACGCAGCACAGGGATGGTGGGAACCCCTCATAATGGGCATAGCAGGTGTACACACCTGGGAACTCAGCACAGGGATGGTGGAAACCCCTCATAATGGGCACAGCAGACATACAGGTCTGGGAACTCCGCACAGGGATGGTGGGAACCCCTCATAATTGGCACAGCGAGTGTACAGACCCGGGAGCTCAGCGCAGAGATGGTGGGAACCCCTCATAGTGGACACAGCAGGTGTACAGACCCGGGAATCTCACTGGGACCAAGGACCATCTGGGTCTTCCATGGATAGAAAAGACTGTCGGGGACTTTCTCCATTCCTCTTCATGTACATATATTGATTTCTCCTGCCTTGACTGGTAAATATGAAAAAAGAAGAAAGCACTCACAACACCACATCCGTAAGTACAAAGAAGAGGAGGAATACTTAGTAAACCTAGGTCGGACTTTAAAGGCATGGGGAACAACAGCGAAGTATAGAAAAATAACAATGTTTATTGAAAAATACATAGCATGAATAGAGCATTCAAAGAATTAAAAAATCATGTACAATGATACACAATATACAGCGAGCCCTTGTGCATCAACGCGTTTCAGTATTAGGCTTCTTCAGGACAGATTCAAGGATTTACAGAGAGCAATAGAAAGAAAGTATCTCACTGTCTGAAACAGAAACATATTGGCTTTAAAATTCTGATAATCATAAAACACAACCATTTAGAAAGCATTAGTCTGTCCAATGGGAGGAGCCAGGGTAGAAAAAACAAAAAAACACACAAATCTACCTTGCAGGGATATAAGTCTCATATATAGATATCCAGATGAAAATATTCAGAAGTACCATCCCAACAAGAACTGGTTCACCATAGTCTGTACATAAATGAATAGAACCGTCCAGATCTGGCAAACAATATAAAGTAATCCAATTACAAATCCACATTAGTGCCCCCTAAGAAATTCATTATATCTAGTAAATAATTATAATAATAATAATAAGAAGAAGAAGAAGAAGAAGAAAATAATTACCTGCTAGCAAAATGGAGCAAAATTAGTAACCAAATAATTCCAAAGGCAGGGGCAAAATGATACCATAGGTGGTAAACCCAATACCAGAAACCAAAGATATAGGGAGTTGAGGCATTAGAGCCCACCAACCATTATAGTAACCGGACAGAGACTGTGAAGTTGTCCAGAATATATAACAAGATCTGAAGCAAAAACAAGAAAAAAAGAACCATACTTAATTGGGAGATCACAGAGTGTGGAAACCTGTACAAAGTTGATGAAAAAAAAAGGGAGTACTTATGTAGGAGAACTGTCAGAATACGTTCTGTGTGCACATGTGCACACTTATGGGCAACAGGCACACACTCACGGGCAACAGCAGATCCTTGCGCGCGCTTATGCGCATGCGCATCGCACGCATGCGCAGGAGCGCGCCCCTAAACCCAGTTGGCGCCAGGCGGCCTATTTAAAGGGTGCCCTGACTCCTTATTACCCCGAATTAACCCCCAATCCTCTGCCACACGTCGTTTTGCCAACGTAGAAAGCTCCACATTGGCAAAATATAATATAAATCACTCCCCTAGGGAGTGATTTATAGGATTTATATTTTGCCAATGTGGGGTAATGCCTGGACAAGTCCTTTAGGGCTAGTTTACACTTGCTTCAAAACAAGGTTTCGGACAGGCTTTGAGAACGCTCTATGAACACCAGTCAAAGCTACTTACACTAAATAAAATGGTTATTTTATAGTCCTGTTTACACGTTGCTTTATGCTTGGTGATTCGATGAGGCTTTGGTGGGGCTTCAATGAGGCTTTGGTGGGGCTTCAATGAGGCTTTGTTGGGGCTTCAATGAGGCTTTGGTGGGGCTTCAATGAGGCTTTGGTGGGGCTTCAATGAGGCTTTGGTGGGGCTTCAATAAGGGTTTGGTGGGGCTTCAATGAGGCTTTGGTGGGGCTTCAATGAGGCTTTGGTGGGGCTTCAATGAGGCTTCGGTGGGGCTTCAATGAGGCTTCGGTGGGGCTTCAATGAGGCTTCGGTGGGGCTTCAATGAGGCTTCGGTGGGGCTTCAATGGGGCTATGGTGGGGCCTACAAAATGACTCCAAGAACATGATGACGATTCATCCAGGAGGTCATAAAAGAACCCAAGAACACCATCTAAAGAACTGCAGGCCTCAGGTAAGACCAGTGTTCATGATTCAACAATAAGAAAGAGAATGGGCAAACATTGCACCCGTAGGAAAGTTCCAAGGTCAAAGCCACTGCTGACCAAAAAGAACACAAAGGCTCACCTCACATTTGCCAGAAAACATCTTGATTATTCCCAAGACGTTTAGGCAAATATTCCGTGGACCGATGAGACAAAAATGCAACTTTTTGGAAGGTGTGCGTCCCGTCACATCTGGCATAAAACGAATACAGCATTTCATAACAAGAACATCACACCAGGAGTCAGACATGGTGGTCGTAGTGTGATGGTCTGGGGGTGCTTTGCAGCTTCAGGACCTGGACGACTTACCATAATTGATGGAACCATGAATTCTGAACTCTACCAAAATACTCTACCAAAAAATCCTAAAGGAGAATGTCCGGCCATCAGTTCGTGACCTCAAGCTCAAGTGCACTTGGGTAATGCAGCAGTACAATGATCCAAAACACAACAGCAAGTCCACCTCCAAACAAAGCAAAATGTAGGTTTTGGAGTGGCCTAGTCAAAGCCCGGACTTGAATCCAATTGAGATGCTGTATCGTGACCTTACACAGGCCGTTCTATGCTGGAAAACCCTCCAATGTAGATGAATTAAAATAATTCTGCAAAGGAGAGTGGGCCAAAATTGCTCCACAGCGATGTGAAAGACTCATTGTCCGTTAGCGCAAACGCTTGATTGCAGTTATTGCCGCCAAGGGTGGCGCAACCAGTTATTAGGTTTAGGGAACAATTACATTTTCAAATAAAGCCAGGCAGGTTTGCACGGCTTTTTTTACCTTAACCACTTGCTGACCGGCTTACGCCGATATTCGTTGGCAAAATGGCAAGGGTGTGCAAAAAAAAATATATATATACGGGTAAGTTGTCTCCCTTGAAAGCCACCGCAGGCACACACGCCCACTGCATGGCAGGGGACTGATGCTCACAGGCGTGAACGCTGCCGGCCACCCACAATCGCAGGCACGAGAGCCAGATTGGGGATTTATGTGTGTGATCACACAAATCCGTTCTGTCAGGGGAGAGAAGGCAGATCGTTTGTTCCTAGTAAGTAGGAACAGCGATATGTCTCCTCCCCCAGTCAGCCCCATCCCCATACAGTAAGAAGCACTATCTAGGGAACACATTTAATCCCTTGATCGCCCCGCTAGTGTTAACTCCTTCCCTACCAGTGACATTTACACAGTAATCGGTGCATTTTTATAGCACTGATCACTGTATAAGGTCCGGTTCACACCGCTGCGGGTGAGAGATCCGGATGTGATTCGCACCGCACTGCAGTGCAAATCACATCCGAACTCCGTAGCGATGCGAGTTCAGCCATACAGATAGTATGGCTGAATTCGCATCGCTCCCGCCGCAAACTCGCACGGGACCCTTTTTTTGGTCCGCAGCAGAATCGGATCGCATGGGTGTTCACACCATGCGATCCGATTCCTGTGCGAGTGTGCAGATCGCACTGCGATATGCGGACAGATCTGGGGGTGTCATTAAGATTTCATTGACACTCCCAGCAGTCCGCATAGGGCAGTGTGAACTGACGGCGGGAGGCATGCGATGCGGGAAAACGCAGCGGATTCGCGGCGTTCCCGCATCGCTATGGTGTGAACCTAGCCTAAATGTCAATGGTCCCTAAAATGTGTCAAAAGTGTCCGATCTGTCCCGCTGCAATATCGCAGTACCGCTAAAAATCGCAAATCACTGCCATTACCCTAGGCTTTCACTTCTCACTCGTATGTATGGATTCTGTACAAAAAAATAAAATAAAAACCGCAGAGGACGCACATTTCGCTTGGGTATAGCATTGCATGACTGCGCAATTATCAGTTAAAGGGACGCAGTGCCAAATTGTAAAAAGTGCTCTGGTCAGGAAGGGGGGCAAAATCATCCGGGGTAGAAGTGGTTAATAAATCAATGAAGCCACCATTTAAACAAAACTGCATTTTGTATTTATTCAGGATATCTTTGTGCGATAATAACATTTCTTTGATAATCTGAGTCATTTAGGTGTGCAAAAAAAAAAAAAAAAACACAATCAGAAAGGGAGCAAATACTTTTTCACACAACTGTACATAAAGAGTCTTTGTATTTAAGTTTCCTCTTCCGTTTGCTTTGTCTTCTAAAAGCTCACAGACATTTCCTCCAATCACATCCACAGATACACCGACCGATACATTGTATTATAGAGCAGCTGAAAAATAAATGTCTACATTGTGGCCGAACATCAATGAGGATGAACACATCTTCACCATCCAGACCACACAACCCACCATCACAGTTCAGGGATTTTGAAGCTCGATGAATTCTCAAACCTCTCCTTTTTCATTTGTTTGGAACAAGCAGTGAACGTAGCCATCCCTCTCAGGATTGAGCAAAACAGGGGGGTTACGTTCCTACATATAGTGGGACCAAGGCAGGTGGCTACATACAGGGGGACCAAGGCTGGGGGGGCTACATTCCTACATATAGTGGGACCAAGGCAGGTGGCTACATACAGTGAGACCAAGGCGGGGGGGCTACATTCCTACATACAGTGAGACCAAGACAGGGTGGCTACCTTCCTACATACAGGGGGACCAATGCAGGCGGGCTACATTCCTACATACAGGGGGACCAATGCAGGGGGGGCTACATTCCTACATACAGTGAGACCAAGGCAGGGTGGCTACATTCCTACATACAGTGACACCAAGGCAGAGGGGCTACATTCCTACATACAGTGGGACCAAGGCAAGGGGCTACATTCCTACAGCGAGACCAAGGCAGGGTGGCTACATTTCTACATACAGTGGGACCAAGGCGGGGGGGCTAAATTCCTTCATGCAGTGAGACCAAGGCAGGGGGGGCTACATTCCTACATACAGCGAGACCAAGGCAGGGGGGCTACATTCCTACATACAGCGAGACCAAGGCAGGGGGGGCTACATTCCTACATACAGTGAGACCAAGACAGGGTGGCTACCTTCCTACATACAGGGGGACCAATGCAGGCGGGCTACATTCCTACATACAGGGGGACCAATGCAGGGGGGGCTACATTCCTACATACAGTGAGACCAAGGCAGGGTGGCTACATTCCTACATACAGTGACACCAAGGCAGAGGGGCTACATTCCTACATACAGTGACACCAAGGTGAGGGGCTACATTCCTACATACAGTGGGACCAAGGCAAGGGGCTACATTCCTACAGCGAGACCAAGGCAGGGTGGCTACATTTCTACATACAGTGGGACCAAGGCGGGGGGGCTAAATTCCTTCATGCAGTGAGACCAAGGCAGGGGGGGCTACATTCCTACATACAGCGAGACCAAGGCAGGGGGGCTACATTCCTACATACAGCGAGACCAAGGCAGGGGGGGCTACATTCCTACATACAGCGAGACCAAGGCAGGGGGGGCTACATTCCTACATACAGCGACACCAAGGCAGGGTGGCTATGTTCCTACATACAGTGACACCAAGGCGAGGGGCTACATTCCTACATACAGTGACACCAAGGCAGGGGGGCTACATTCCTACATACAGTGACACCAAGGCAGGGGGGCTACATTCCTACATACAGTGAGAACAAGGCAGGGTGGATAAGATCCTAAATACAGTCTGAAAAAGGCAGGGTGGCTACATTCCTACATATAGTGGGGCCAAGGCAGGTGGCTACATACAGTGAGACCAAGGCGGGGGGGGGGCTACATTCCTACATACAGTGGGACTAAGGCAGGGGGCTACATTCCTACATATGGTGGGACCAAAGCAGGGGGGGCTACATTCCTACATACAGTGGGAATAAGGCAGGGGGGCTCCATTGCTACATACAGTGGGACCAAGGCAGGGGGGCTCCATTCCTACATACAGTGGAACCAAGGCAGGGTGACTACATTCCTACATACAACGCGACCACTGATAATGAACATAGCCATGCTCTAACAAGAAGTCAAATCACCAAAAAAAAAAGTGAAGAGCTGAATGAGCAAGAGAGCAATAGAAGGGACTGTACGAGTTAGCATAATTTAGAGAACAGCATGCGTTTTCCCAATGAATACAATATGTTCTCTGATTAGAAATCTCCCCCCTTGGCTTCATGCAAAGCATTTTCTGAATGACATCCCTGCCAAGCAAGCGGCCTCCGGTGTTCACATTTATTTTCAAAATTTTAAAGTAATTTTGATAAAATGTACCCAATTCCAAAACTTTTGTTTCCGTTTCCCCTTTGCTGCCCGTGTCCCATTCGGGATAATCCCATTGAATTATTTTCCCAGAACAGAAATATCTCCCTTATTAGACAGTTGTCACACCTCCCAACATTTTGAGATGGGAATGAGGGACACCTACTAGCAAAACGTATGTAGGCATAGGACACGCCACCCTGCCACACCCCCTTAAAGGGGACGTAACAAAAAAAAAAGGTTATTTAAATCCACAAGTGCTTTTTTTACCACCAATATTTCTTTATATTGGATTTTAAAATCGACAAATGCAGCAATTTAGAAATTAACTGGTCTTTCTCTTTAAGCGTGATGATTAAAATAAAATGCAGGTAATGACAGACGATCTCATTGTGTTACGGAAGACAAATTTTGTGTAATGGACAATTGTTCCCTAGGTGTGATTAATTCTCTTTAACCGGCCACTGCAATTGTTTGACTTGATTTATTTGGGCACGTGGTGAAAATCTGACCTGATTGACTGTAATGATGTGTAGGCTTTATATTACTTCAAGTTCAATTGTTATGCCTAGTTCCTTTTGCATGGTAGGAAACAGTTAACTGATTTAGTCATGTGATCTGGGGGCGGGGAGCTGTAGTAGTTGCAAGATGGATGCTGCTGAATAAACACCAGGCTCATGCTCAAGCTCCTTGCTCTCTGTCTATACTTGGTGTTAAAACATCACATGGTACCAGAAGTCGCGTCAGAGGAGCATACCTCCCAACATTTTGAGATGGGAATGAGAGACACCTACTAACAAACTTATGTAGAGATAGGACACGCCCCCTGCCACACCCCCCTTAAAGGAGAATTAACCCAAAAAAAGTTAAAGCGGGATTCCACCCTAAAGTGGAACCTCCGCTGATCGGATCCCTCCCCCCCTCCGGTGTCACAATTGACACCTTTCAGGAGGGAGGGGGGTGGAGATACCTGTCAAAGACAGGTATTTTCACCCACTTCCGGGCATAGACTCCCACGGGAGTCTACGCCATTTCCTGCCCTGACGCGCTGTCTGCTGGGACACACACGGGTCCCAGTGACAGCGCGGAGATTTCCTATTGCATGGCGCGGCTCGCGCATGCGCAGTAGGGAACCGGGAAGTGAAGCCGATTCGTTTCACTTCCTGATTCCCTCACCTGGAATGGTGGCGGCAGCAGCCGAGGGCCGAGCGATCGATCGGCCTCGGCTGCCGGCATCGCTGGAACTCGGGACAGGTGAGTGTCCATTTATTAAAAGTCAGCAGCTGTAGTATTTATAGCTGCTGGCTTTTAATATATATTTTTTTTGGTGGAATCCCTCATTAATTAAATCCAAGTGTTTTTTTTTTTTACCACTTCTATTCCTTTATATTGGCTTTTATACAATGTACAAATGCAGCAATTTGGATATTGGATGAAAGGTTTAACACTGGGAAAGATAAAAAAAATGCATTTAATATACAACTATATAGATCAGACCAATGTAAGGGAAAAATGAGGAGGACCGAGGGACAGAGGGACAAATCAGGGACAGTCCGGAGCTATGCAGTTGTCAGTGCAACAAGTGTCCCCATTTGAAGATCTGCCCTCACTTCCTGTTCTGGTGACAGCTGTAGAATTCAGGATTTGCTAAATATAACTATATAACTATTTATAGACACAGGCAGATCCTCTCTGTAGTACGGCTGTTCTTGTCCTTTTAGCATTGGCAGCAGCACATGGTATATTTCTGTTGCGAACCTTTAGGATTGCTGATGTTATTTATGTTGTGTGTGTGCGGGGGATGGTCTCGGGCTTGTCCATTGTGAGTGTAAATGTCACCCTGGATGGCTCCTTTGCGAATTTGTAGCTACCGATTTTGGAGGATCGGTTTTCAAGTCATGGCTGAGTTCGCTCATGAGCCATCCCTTTCACCCCCCCCATGAAGATTTTTTTTCGATATTAAATTGAAACGCGTTGGAATTTCAGGCTGGGCTCCACCCAGTGAAGTAATGAAGACTGCTACTGTTAAGGTCGAAAAAACACATTGGGGTTAACAGTATGAGTACATACTTATATCATGCTATGTTTTTCTTGTATACGAATAGCTGTATTGTCATTTGTATATGTATCTATATATATATATATATATATATATATATATGTATCTATATATGTATCTATATATATATATATATATATATATATATATATATATATATATATATATATATATATATATATATATATAGAGAGATAGAGAGAGAGATAGAGAGAGAGATAGAGAGAGATAGAGAGAGAGATAGAGAGAGAGAGAGAGATAGAGAGAGAGAGAGAGAGAGAGAGAACCACTCATTGGAACCCCCCTCCGGCGCCACAATTGGCCCCTTTCAGGGGGGAGGGGGGTGCAGATACCTGTACAGTACAGGTATCTGCACCCACTTCCGGCCTATATATCTGCAGAATCTACGCCCTTTCCGCAGAATCTACGCCCCTTTCCGAAGGTCCCCCGCTGTCTGCTGGGAAACACACGGATCCCAGAGACAGCGGGAACCATCCTTATTGTGCAGCGCGACTCGCGCATGCGCAGTAGGGAACCGGGAAATGAAGCCACAAGGCTCCCATTCCTGATACCCATACCCAAGATGGCGGCGGCAGCACCCGAGAGACGATCGAGAGATCGGCTTCGGGTGCCGACATCGCAGGCGCTCTGGGCGGGTAAGTGTCCTTATTTTAAAAGTCAGCAGCTGTAGTATTTGTAGCTACTGGCTTTAAAAACAAAACAAAAAAAATAAATAAAAATAAAAATAAAAAAAAAAAACGGCGGAACTCCCGCTTTAACCACTTCCGATGTACGTCGGTAGAATGGCACGGGCAAGCAAATGGGCGTACCTGTATGTCCCTTTAAATTTGCTGCCCTGCCATCGCAAGCGCGCTGACGTGCCAGTCCGGACCCCCGTGAGTCCGGTCACGGGTCCCGCGGACTCGATCGCCACGGGCATACAAGCAATCGTCTCACGGGGCCAAGCAACAAGTGACGCTGATCTCTGCTCCATGTGATTGGAGCAGAGATCAGTGTTCACTAAATGAAAGCCCAGCCCCCCACAGTTAGTAACACACCCCTAGGAACACTTAACCCCTACACTGCCACCCACTGGTTAACCCCTTCACTGCCAGTGTCATTTACACAGGAATCACTGCATTTGTATAGCAGTGATTGCTGTATAAATGACAATGGTCCCAAAAACGTGTCAAAAATGTCCGATGTGTCCGCCATAATGTCGCAGTCACAATAAAAAAAATAAAAAATAAAAATAAAATAAAATCGCTGATCGCCGCCATTACTAGTAAAAAAAAATGATTAATAAAAATGCCATAAAACTATCCCCTATTTTGTAAACATTATAACTTTTGCGCAAACCAATCAATACATCGTTTATTGCGATTTTTTTACCAAAAATATGTAGAAGAATACGTATCGGCCTCAACTGAAGGAAAAAAATGTTTTTTTATATATTT
The DNA here is from genome assembly GCF_037356315.1 of Lithobates pipiens. Lineage (NCBI taxonomy): Eukaryota > Metazoa > Chordata > Amphibia > Anura > Ranidae > Lithobates > Lithobates pipiens. Next base: position 15,316,272 of record NW_027507789.1, read on the forward strand.
TTGGGGGATATTTATTATAACAAAAAAGTAAAAAATAATGCGTTTTTTTTTCAAAATTGTCTCTCTATTTTTGTTTATAGCGCAAAAAAAAATAAAAACTGCAGAGGTGATCAAATACCACCAAAAGAAAGCTCTATTTGTGGGAAAAAAAAAAAAGGATGTCTATTTTGTTTGGGAGCCACGTCGCGCGACCGCGCAATTGTCAGTTAAAGCGACGCAGTGCCAAATCGCAAAAAGTGGTCTGGCCTTTGGCCAGCAAAATGGTCCGGGGCTGAAGTGGTTAAAGCAAGAACGGTGTCATTTGGAATGTAAGGATATTGGCAAGCGATTTGTCCTGATCTCACCCCACACTTGGCACACACAACACGTTATTATGGTGTTAACTGATCTTTGCCCGAAGCAAAGTGTCAATGATGAATTTAAAGTGCATTACAAAAGGCGCTCCCTTGTTTCGCTCTCGTTCTTTTTTGATGAAGTGATTGTGGCATCCTATTTATCTGTCTATCTATCCATCTACACGTGTAAAGAGCAGAACGTTTAGCATTGTTATAAAAGCTGCAATCAAGGCCTCTCCTTAGCCAAGGAAGACGTGATGGGTGTTGGAGCACCTGAAAGAGAAGAAAACACATCCTATTCCCATAGCAATACAGTGCAATATGTACATAAGTGAAGCTTGTTCACTCTCAGCCGAGGGCAGTGGCAGCTGGTGCTCAACATTTTTGGAGGGGCGCAAACAAACTGAAAAATACTGAACCCCCCCCCCCCATTAATTGCAGCCTCACTGTGCCCGTCAGATGCAGCCACTTGTGCCCGTCAAATGCAGCCACTTCTGCCCATCATATGCAGCCACTTGTGCCCCATTAAACGCAGCTACTAAGACCCCCGCCCACCCACTGTCTGCCCGACACTTGCCCCATCTTGGTGGTGGGTCAGGCAGCGGCTAACGGCGGTGAGCTGTGTGGGATGAGCAGCGGGTCCTCCCATGCTGTCCTCCATGCTTCCCTGCGCCGCCTCTTCCATTCCGCTAGACGTCCAATAGGATCGCCTCTGTCTTCAGCCAATCAGGTGACGGGGATTAGACCAGTGCTTCCTGATTGGTGTAGAGGCGGTTCATTGTTAGAAAAGCACATATTAATTTGCTTTTCTAACACACCTGAGTGGTCTGCAAGCGGAATGCTCTGCACTCCGAGTCCACCTTATTTGAAGCCTATTAGAGCCTCTGGCTCTAATCAGGTGCTTTAAAAAAACAAACACTGTAATTCGGGCGCCCGGCATCCAAAAAGGGGATGGCCGCCTGAATAGGGCGTGGCAGCGGAAGCCATGGATAGATTCATGCAATGCATGAATCTATGCATTAGTTATATAGGGGGGTAGCATGGCAGAGGGGGTGGCGCCAGTGCACCCTCAATGGATGCAGCCTCACGCAGCACCACTGTGCCCATCAGATGCAGCCACTATGCCCGTCAAAGAAGTTTGCAGCCTTTTTACAAGGCATCAGAGCAGACGGGGGGGGGGGGCAGTTGCCCCCCCCTGCCTCCCAACCTAGACCGCCCCAGATTTCTGTGGTTCAGCCTACAAGCCCAATAAGAGCCCAATACAAGCCCAATAAGAGAAAGTGCCTGGATAGATGGATAGAGAGACTAATGCATCCCACACATCCCAAGAGGTGAGGGCTTAAAATAATGAGATTGGTAACCAATGCGATGTGCAGCATTGTGTCTGTGGTGACTCCCATTGGTAGATTCACAGGTCACATGGTCAGGCATAAAGAATGCATTGGAAGAGACCGCTGCTATTTCCTTCGTAAGCTAGAAATGTATCCTGTGCACCCCTCTCAGTGCCAGGGCAAGATCCCCCATTGCCCAGGGCAATGTGCCAAACTGCCCCCCTTTCATTATGTACGAGCTTATGAGGGGAAGGGGGAGAGAGAAAACCTCCTCCTGGCTCCCTCCTCCTCTCCTTGCCGCTTCCAACGCTGGGCTGACAGAAGTACTGATGCTGCTGCTACTACTACTCCTGTCAGCCTTATGGTAGAAGGAACTTGCGGCGCCCCCATTCCTACAATGCATGCCGGGGCAGCCGCCTGTTCTGCTTACCTCTTGCCCTGGCCCCTCTGATTCTGGTGACACCTCCACAACTCAGAGATGAGGGTCTCTTCCCTGGAGATAAAACCTGCCCAGCCATCATCCCAGAGCCCCCCCTTGTCCAATCAAAATATACTTATGGCCCATGGAGATGTAAAAGCCCCCCCAAAGTCAGGGGAGTCCAGCTCTTACCAAAAAAAAAAAAATGAGGCAAAATCAAAAGGGGCACAAGGGACAAGGAGCAGGTGGTGCCAACTAGACAGGTTGTAAAAGCTGAAAGCAGAGCCAGCTTCACTTTTACGTTACATTGCATCTGTTTAACGAAGGAAGTCGCAGTTTGATCAGAACATTCCGTTTTCTTAGATATCTTCATCATGAAAATAATCAGAAAAATTCACCTTTCCCCTATCAGCCGTGCCATGATTACTCAGCCAACATGTGTCCAACCATTCATGGGTTTATTGTACCCAAGAGCACAGCAGATCCTTCTAAAACCATGAGATATCCAGATTTCGACTTCAAATTCCAAAAAAATAAAACGTTTTTTTTCCTCATCCTGGAACAGTGGGCGGAGCCATGCAATCATTTCCTTTTGCTGATGGTCCACCTGTACACCCAGAAACTCTAGTTAAGTTGATCCCAAAAGTAAAATTTATTTCATGAAAGAGATCTGAACCGAGTCGGAATTTCAGTGATATTTTTGGTAGTTTGTATTCCCAAAAATCATCTGGGAGGAAGGGTCCAAAAGCTGGTTTTACCTCTACTGCCAGGAAGAAAAGAAAAACGCTTGGTAAATACCGCATAATACAGGAATTAAAGTCAATTCACAAAAGAAAATAAATAAATAAATGCGGTAAATAAGTAGTGGTCTCGGCAGCGGCGGGCCGTTCATTAGGGGGCGCACGGGCTCCGCCCCCCCTATCCATGCGCCCGGCTCCCTGATCTACATTCAGGGCTCTGGATGCATGGGTTCCAATGGGCGGGGTGTTCAAGCACGTGATTTGAGCCAGAGGCTTTAATAGGCTTCAAAGAAAGTGTAGGCTCGGGGCACAGGGCACTGCACCCCCGATCCCACCCAGTTGTGTGACCATAGCAAAAAAAAATTGCTATTGCCACATTGATCCTCCTCCCGGCCAATGAGGAAGTAGATCTTGAGACCTGTCACCTGATTGGCTGAAAGGACAGATGATCCTGTTGGATGCCTAAGAGGAGGAGGCCTAAGAGGAGGAGGAGGAGGGAGGAGCTGCATGGTGGAAGCTGCCCTGATGCAGACGAGGAGGAGAGGACACAGGAGCCGCTGCCCACAGCCAGTAGGAGCCTGCAACCCGCCTGCTGCCCGCAATCCTGATCACTGCCCCCAGGAGCCCGTAACCTAGATGAGGCAAGTGCCGGAGGGGGGGTGGTGTGCTGCCCCCCACCCCCCAAAAAAACACACCAACCACCACTTTGTTTCGGCATGCAATAGTTAAGAAACTGGCAGCCGCTGGCATCCTTAACAACCAGTAAACAACATGGTTGTTAAGGAGTGGGCGGCCGCCGTGTCCTTAAAGTGGAAGTAAACCCATCGATTTAAAGAGTTAAAAAAAAGGCATGTCGGGAACGCTAACTGCACATTGGCTGTGCTCTCAGCCAAACTATCAAACCATCCAATGGCTGGTGTCATAACGAATCACATGTGCAGCACCATAGCAGTTGAAGATTAAACAGGGGCAAAGATGGCAGCTTCCTTGGCTAAAAAAGGATAGGGGAGTTTACTTCCACTTTAAGAACCGATGAGTCTTTAGCTGTCAGCGGGGTTCCTCGCTGACAGCTGCATGTAAAGAAAAGAATTGCCGCCATTTTAAAATCACAGGAAAAAAAAAAAACCCAAGCCAAAATTTAAAAATAAAAATGGCGTGGGGCCCCCCACCAAAATACATACCAGACCCTTATCCAAGCATGCAGCCCAGCAGGTCAGGAAAAGGGGGGGGGGACGAGCGAGCACTGACAGCTGATGACAGTGGTTGTTGGACCGCACGCTCCTTAACAGCCATGCTGTTTTCTGGTCGTTAAGGACACCAGCAGCCGCCCGCTTCTTAGCAACCAGCTATTTACACTGCTAAGGATGCTAGCTAACGCATGCAGTATTTTAGTAGCTTTTTTTTTGTGAATAAAAAAAAAAAATATATTTAAAAACGCTGTGCGGTATCTTACCTCATACACTGGTGTGGTAGGATACTGCTTAATGATAATGTGAATAGAACCCAATTTTTGGAGTCCGGTTTGCATTTCTATTGACTTTAATGGGACTTCTGCTTTGGAAATACAGAATTTTGCAAATTTCGCAAACCTTGGCTAAACCAAAACAAACTAAACGTGTTTTAAGCTGGCTATGTAACTTCCTTTAATAAGTTATTAGCACAGATACAGCCTGATAATATAGTTGGCCAAAGGAAACATTTACTTGACTTCTCCCGTTGTCCTAAAGGTTCTTTTTTTCCTGGCTCAGTGGGGATTTCCTTTTGGCCCAGTTCACCATAACCTGCCTGGTTACACTTTGCCCTATTGATAGTCAATGGATATATGGCCCCTGCATTACTCCCAGGGAGAGGTGTATATGTAGGTGGGGCAGTTGACAGCAGAGGAAAATTACAAAAATTACACAGCGCCCATTACAGCCGACCCAACTCTGCCCAACACTTAGAATGGAAACCTCCGAATCCCAACACAGGATGCTAATCAATGACGTCTGATAAACTTATTTTAGAAGAATTATTTGCATTTTTACAAAACAATCTGAGAACTGGTTGTAAAAGACTGGACAGTCTCAGGGCCAGTGTCAGCAATTTTCTTTTTCATTTCAGGACATCTCTCGTCATAGTTACATAGTTAGTAAGGTTGAATAAAGACACTGGTCCATCCAGTTCAACCTGAGTGAGTTTCTACAATTGTCCCTATCCCTGTATGTTGCACACTCATGTCATTCCCTACCCTCAAGGAGCCCACAATCCAAGGTCCCCATTCATATACTAGGGCCAATTTTGGATAGAAGCCAATTAACCTACCTGCATGTCTTTGAAATGTGGGAGGAAACTGGAGTACCCGGAGGAAACCCACGCAGGCACAGGGAGAACATGCAAATTCCAGGCAGGTTATGTCGTAGTTGGGATTTGAACCAGCGACCCTTCTTACTGCTAGGTGAGAGTGCTAACCACTACACCACTGTGCTGTCATACAAGTCTATGAGAATCCATAGCTGATCTGATAGCTGAAGCTGATCAAACATAAGGCAGCTGTACCAGCAATTATTTCCGAATGACCTCCGAAGGGTGTAAGGAGGGGTTAGGCTTCCTTGTTAGCTTCTACGTATGGGACCATGCTATGGCCCGGTTCACACTGATGCGACAATCGCTCCGACTTCGGAGCAACTGTCGCATCAGAAGTTGGCCCTCTTTCAATGCCATGGAGCCGTTCTAAAATCGGTGCGACTTGAGTCGCTCCGACTTAGGAAAAGGTTCCTGCACTACTTTTGATCTGACTTTGGCAAGACTTGCACTGACTTCTGTTAAAGAAGTCGCACGCAGGTTGTGCCAAAGCCATGCTGGGGTCCGATTTCAAAGTCGCACAGAAGTCATGGGCAGTGTGAACCTGGGCTCAGTCAGGAAGAAAATGATCAATCATGATCTGTGCTTGATCAGCTTCAATGGGTCCCAGAGGTGACATCAGGAGTCTAAGGGCTCATGCACACTGCAGCTCAAAGGAGCTCAAAGAAGCAGCTCCTACAGGCTTTTGAGCTCTTTTGAGCAGTGGCAGCCTGTCCATAAGGGGCACACGGGCGGCGCCGACCGCTACCCATGAATTCAGTCGCATAGCTCCCAACTGTCCCCAATTTCGAGGGACTGTCCCTGATTTGGAGCAATGTCCCTCTTTCCCCCCCATTTGTCCCTCATTTTGGTCTGATCCATATAGTTGTATATAAAATGCACTTTTTATCTTTGAAAAGGCGTTTCCCAGTGCTAAACCTTTCTTCCAAATTCTAAATTGCTGCATTTGTACATTTTAAAAGCAAATATAAAAGGAATAGCAGTGGTAAAAAAAAAGCCCATGTGGATTTAATCAACCTTTTTCTTGGGTTAATTCTCCTTTAAGGGGGTGTGGCAGGGGGGGTGTCCCATGCCTACATACATTTGCTGGTAGGTGTCCCTCATTCCCATCTCAAAATGTTGGGAGGTGTGTCTAATAGACTTCAAAAAAGGGTGGGCTTGGTGTGCAGAGCACTGCGCTTCGAGCCCACCCAGTTCTGTGACAATACCGAATGAATATTGGCTATCGTAACACCGATTCTGCCTCCCAGACAATCAGGAAGTGGGTCCTGAGACCCATTTCCCGATTGGCCTGAAAGGAGAAGCTACCCTATTAGCTGAGGGAGGAGGAGAGAGGAGACACGCGGCAAGGACGCTGTAATTATTATTATTATTATTATTATTCAGGATTTATATAGCGCCAACAGTTTGCGCAGCGCTTTACAATATGAGGGCAGACAGTACACTTACAATACAAATCAATACAGGAGGGATCAGAGGGCCCTGCTCGTTAGAGCTTACAATCTAGAAGTGCCAAGAAGGAAACGCAGGGGAAGTCACCCGGAGGGAATCGCTGGCTGGGGCAAGTGGGTGACCGGCTGACCTCGACCGGGCCCCCCTCCAAGAAAATATACCACCACTGCTTTTGAGCTCCTATTTTTTCTGCCTGGAAACCCCCCTCCATGTTAGCCAATGTGTCCATGCACACTATAGCTTTTTCAGGCATATGCTCCTACAGGCAGAAAAAACTCCCACAAAAAAAAAAAATAAAAAAAAAATTGCATTCTTAAGAGCTAAAGAGCTCAAAAAAATCTCAAAAACATTTGTTTCAGCTTTTTGTTTGGTTTATACAGTGGTTAAAAAATACTATCTAGGAGGGTTTGTGGAAAAAAAAAAAAAAAAAGCGTATGCTCAAAAAAAACTCAAAAGGGAGCTTGAAGAAGCTTGAAGTTCAATAAAAATGTCCACAAGAGCACAAAAAAGCACAAGCTTCCTCAAGCTGAAATAAAAGTTCAAATGCCTGTAAAAGCAGCTTCTTTTTTTTCACGAGCTGCAGTGTGCATGAGCCCTAATAGAACCCGTCATGTATAATCTGCAATCATAGGGGCTTGTCAGCCACCTGAGTGACAGCAATAAAGTTAAGTGGAAAAAAAAAAAAAGTTTTAAAACATGAAAGCTACACTAAATCAATAATAATAATAAAAAAAAAAAAATGATTATATATAACCCCTCCCCACCCCAAGATACACACGCATATGAACCAAAGCGTACGCGGTGGGGCGCGCCAACATATGAGAACGGTACACTACACATTAGGTATCGCTACACATACCGGACATGTCACTCACCATGTCAAATTTTTTTGGCATCGATTTATTTTACGTAACCTCATCGTTTAGCAAAAAAAATTGATATTCTATTGTAATGCCATAAAGTGCAGCGCAACAAAAGTGAAAACTAAAATAAAAAACGACAACAATAGAAAAACCATAATAAATATTGCAATAAAAAAAAAAAAAAAAACTTGATCAATTCGTATTATATCATATATATAACACCAGTGCTTGATATAATCCAAACTCCAATTGGAATTGAACTTGAACTCTGAATTGATCACATTTTTTATGTTATTCATTACAATATTTAATATCTTTGTTTTTCATTAATGGTTGCAGTTTTATTTTCATCTTTTACTTTTGTTGCACTTTCTTGGGATTTCCGTGAGATTTGTGGTGATTTGCACAGCGGCAGCAACAGTCACATTCAGGATCATTTCACATGGTAACTATTTTAGCTGGTGGGTGTGGAGATATTTTTGGTCTCACTTGGGTTTTATATTGTGTTTGCTTTGTGTTTTTTTTTTTTTTTTTTTTATAATTTTGCATAAAACGTAACAAACAGTGGCTGCAACGCAAACAGCAGCAATGCAGCTATAGACAGATTGCGTTGTATTTTCATCACAATAAGTGTTTGATAAATTGATGCGCTCATAATCGTGTAACATCAAAAATTGCAACTACCGCTATTTCAGTGGCGGTGCGTCCATTGAGGGCACACTGGCGCCGCCCCCTCTGCCATGCCACCCCCCTATATGACTAATGCATAGATTCGTGCATCGCATGAATCTATCCATGGCCGCCGCTGCCAAACCCTATTCAGGTGACCGGCCCCTTTTTGGATGCCGGGCACCAGAATTAGAGCGGCGGGGGTGTTTTTTTTTTAAAGCACCTGATTATAGCCTGGGGCACAGGTGGTTGCATATAATGGGGCACAGGTGGCTGCATATAATGGGGCACAGTGGCTGCAATCGATGGGGCACAGTGGCTGCATTTGATGGGGCACATGTAGCTGCATTTGATGGGGCACATGTGGCTGCATTTGATGGGGCACATGTGGCTGCATTTGATGGGGCACATGTGGCTGCATTTGATGGGGCACAAGTGGCTGCATTTGATGGGGCACAAGTGGCTGCATTTGATGGGGCACAAGTGGCTGCATTTGATGGGGCACAAGTGGCTGCATTTGATGGGGCACAAGTGGCTGCATTTGATGGGGACAAGTGGCTGCAGTTTGTTTGCGCCCCCCCCCATTTTGGAGCACCAGCCGCCAGTTTTATTTTTTGGTTTTGGGTGTTTTAACTAATCTTCAAGCCTAAAATTGACATTTTATGTCTGTGGCAGCAAACAAGTTAAAACTAAAAAAGACGTTTTGGCTTTAAAAGTACTTTAGGGCCAAGTTCACGCTATTGTGTTAGCGCTTTTTCTTGTGTATGAACGGGGCCTGTACCGACCGAAAACGCATTTTCCCTTACTGCTGTGTACGTTGGACGCAGAGTCTTCGGTGGCTCGGCTTCGTGAAGAAGGTAAATCATCCATACAAACCTTTTATATAACAGGTGAGTGCCCAGGGAGGGGTGACAGAGGTTTCTATGAGCTGAAGAATTCGGCTTATCTCCAGCTGATTGGAACGTGGTGAACCTTGAACTATGCCCCCAAGGCAGGAGGGACTTACCGCCTGAATAGAGAGATCAATCAGTCCCTGGAGATACAAAAGTCTTCTTTTCACCCGTTTACTTTTTCCAGAGATAATCTTCTCAGGAACACAGAGGGAGGAGAGAGAGGACATAAGAGAAAGTTATCCGCCTCATTGCACGTCTTAGGTTTTCTCTACTGCCTGGTTTCCCAACAAAGGCCAAAGGGAACTTTGGGGTGCTGTTTGGGACTCCTGGGGGAGCAAGAGCCATAAGCATGGACTTTGTTTGCCCCAAAGTAGCCCCAGGGGTTGTCAAAGTGCAGGTGGGCCGGCCGCCAGCACCATAACCACCAATGATGCTTTAGGGCCAAGATGGGAAGTGTCAAACATTACTATGGTAATGCCGGGGCAGACCGGGGGGGGGGGGGGAAGGACAACAGGGCCATTGCTCCCCCCAAGAAAATAATGAATGGGTAAGTTGGCGGGTGACTGAGCAGGCCGGCGGGTGAGCAAGTGGATGGGCAGGCTGGTGAGTGAGCAATCATGCTGGCAGGCGGTCAGGCTGGTGAGCGGGCTGGCATGTGACTGAGCGAGCAGGCAGGTGTTCTGTCAGGAAGCCGCTACCCATCTGAATATGCGGCTGAAGGGACATTGCGTCGTGGCCATCTTGGTACACCCGCACTCGTCCACAGTAAGCCTAGTGTTATAAGGTCGGCAAGTGGACAGCTTTATACATCCACCAGAGTTATGCTTTTCACAGGTATTTTTAACATTAAACTCAACTTAAATTTCACTAAATAAGCTGAGTTTACTGTTAAAAATAACAGTGAAAAGCAAGATTCCGGTGGGTGTATAAAGATGTCCGCCTGCCGACTTCTAACTCTAGGCTTACTGTTGACAAGTCGGGGTGCACCAAGATGGCCGCAACACAACATCACTTTGGTTGCATATTCTGATGGGTAGCGGCTTTCTGACATCTCTCACCCTGCATCGCCGCACCTCAGCTTCTACCAGAACACCGCCATCTCTGTGCAGGTGCGGGCAGCAGAGAGAGATTACATTATCTCTCAGTGCCCACCCTCACTCTGGGACACAGTCACTGGCAATTGACAATCCGCATCTTGTGGCAGGTGACATTGGCAAGTGAAAATCCACATCTGGTGGCGGGGGTGTGGCAAATGGCAATCTGCATTCGGTGGCAGCCAGCGGTGGCAAGTAACACAGCTGCATCTGCAACAGAAATAATGCGCTCCAATCATCCTGACGCCATAACAACCACGGCGCTATGATAATTGAAGCGTCAACACCAGCCATTGCCTGCAAAATTTCCTGTCCGTGCCCATCCCGATAATAGACTCTGGATCCGCCCCTGTGGTGACGTCAGTTGACTTGCTGGTGGAGTGGGCTGTCACAACACAATGAGAGATTCCTCCATCCGTGCTGTGCAGTATGGAGGAGCCTGAGCAATACAAAAAAATAAAAAATAAAACCTATCAGTGTATAGCCAACTTTAGTGTGATGGACATTAACACTGGCAGATCAAAGGGTGAGAGCCGGCAGGGGGCTGATCTATATAAGTGTAGCACTGACTCCTGAAGGAGCAGCTGATTTTATTGGGCTTACTATTACCTTCTTCACCTCCTATGTGTCTATGGATTTCCCCAGGTAGATGGCCCAAAAACGGCAGAGACTGACGACATATCCACCTAAAGGGATTTTTATTTGCAAAAAAAAAAACAGTAACACAGTCTCAACATAGGATCAGAGGGTTTAGGTTAAAAGTCCAGGTACTCTTAGTATCAAAGTCAGTATAGAGGAACTCTCTTACTTTGAATAAATCCAGAGAATAGCCATTCACAGCTGGATCCTCACCCTAATTGGATAGTCCTTCTCTCACCAAGCATAGCAGCCAACAGGGTGTTTGACTCAGAACAAGTCTCTGCCACAGACTTTATTATCGAACATGTAAAAGGAAACTTGAAGCTTGTAGAACACTCGTGTGGTACCAGTATCTTGCAGCTGGTCCGACTATACCGCACGAGACCAGATTCACTTGGGTCCTTCAGTTTGTCCAGGCTCTTGTCGAGAAGGCAACCCTTGCGTGGCCTTCTCCAGAAGAGTCCTCCCCTGGATAACTTCACAGTTGCTGGGCCTCTCCACTAACCGAGACGGCACCGGACCACCTCCGAATCATTCCTTCAGTTTCCTCGCCTCGGGCTATCCAGCCCCGAGACGTAAAGTCGGGTGGATCCGCACCCCAGGCCATGGACGTCCTGGGGGCTGGTCAGGAGGACCAGGACCATGCAGTCAGAACATACTTCTGGTCCGGAACCCCAAAACACGTGACATCCGCATCTTAAGTACCCCTCCCAGAAGGAGCAAGTAACCTTAATGCACCCAACTAGACTGTGTTTCCATACCTGCCAGAAGTGACAGCGCCCCCCATGGCCAGGCAGAACACCCTGTAGCCTAGTCAGACTGATGCGGAGGTCAAATTTAGAGTAATCAAACCCAAACCAAACTGCGGTTTAAGGGTAACATTCAATTTCAAAAACAAATAGTGCATGTGGCGCATAACACATCTTCAGGAGCCGGCGCTATACAAGCATCTGGTCATAGGGTGAGAGCCAGCAGGGGCTGATACATACAAGCATGATCAACTGTTACACTGTCTGGTCATAGGGTGAGAGGCTGCAGGGGCTGATCTGTAAAAGGTTGATGGACTTCAACACTTTAGTGGCCAAAAGTGAGAGGCAGCAGAGTGCCGAGCTGTGCAAGTGTGATGGGATTTTCACACCAACTGATCACAGGGTGAGAGGCTGGCAGGGGGCTGACCTGTGTTACCGAGACGGTTTTATACACATGCAGGACAGAGATTGAGAGGCAGCAGTAGGGTGACTAAACTAAGTGGGAGACCCTCTATGCACACCACTAAGAACATAGATGCTAATATACAAGCAAAAGGATTTATATGAAAGGCCAGCATTGTAGTCCAGGCCCCGGATGAGGCCCAAAACAAAAATGGTTCTGGTCTTAAAGCAGACGAAGGCATAGTCAGGAGGAATGCTGGAATTGACAGGTAAAATATACCTTTACAAGTAAACCAGACAAGACAGAGCATGCTTTAAAATCCGTGACTAACATGTAATTGAAGCCGAGCACACATTGCTCATGTGGCGGGCGATGTTCATTTCTTTTCTGTTTTGTATTATATAAATTTAGAAGAAAAAAAAAAAAAAAGTTGTTTACATTAGTACAAATTTTCTGAAACCGCTGCTCCTACCACCCCACCCAGAGTGATCCTTTCCCGTCTCTCACCCCATTTACAGTGTTTATAGGAGTCATATGACAGAAGCCATCTGGAGAATAGACGCTTCGGAGTCATTTAGCCTTCATATAAACAACATGTTATCTGCGATATCTGTGTGTGTTCTGTTCCCCCAGGGTGTCACTTTATGAACGTCATAAAACAGGCCAGCCTATGGTGCTATAAAAGATGAAAGACACACGCCATCTGTACTAATTTATTATATATATATATATATATATATGCACACACACATACATATATATATATATATATATATATACACACATACATACATATACACATACATACATATATATATATATATATATATATATATACACACACACACACACACACACACACAAAACACACACTTCTATTCAGGGGAAAAAAAAGTATCAGCAAAAAAAAAAAAAAAAGCAATGTTGAAAACAATAAAAACATCAAAACCCGTAAATCAAAAAAAAAATTATATATCAGTAAAATAACAAATAACCATGCCAACAAAAAACCCACAGTATCAAAAAAATAAAATAAAAAAAAATAAAAAAGTACCTGCAAACTCTAATACCAGCAAAATAAAAACCATTAGCTATAAAAAAAAATATATAATTTCATTCAGAAACTGGATCGCCTCTCAGATTGAAAATCAGCGGTAGTATGGGCAGGCCAGTTCGTCTACACCACATAAAGTAGAAGCAAACAGAAAAAGACCGAATGATCCATCTAGCTGATTAGAATCAGCATATTGTTAGAATTAAACTGATATGTGACCCTGTTTTTATTTTTTCACCAAAAAGTAATTTTATTTAAATTTTAAAAAAAATTAAAGGGGAACCCTGCAGACTCTGATGTAGGGGGGAACTCTGTATTGGGTTATATTAAAAGTGTATGTTAAATCCTCACATATACCCAGTGAAGTGAACAGCCTCAGATGATCCACAGAGATGAAACAAATCTCTCTACGTAAGTTTTACATGTATATCTGCTGTCTTCAGCTTTATATATCTTTAGAAAGTTTAGATCGTGTTAGAAGATTTCTCTTCTTGTTCAACGCTGCAGTGAAGCCTGGACATACAGCCAAGACAGCCGATTGGAGGAAAGGCACAAACTCACTCACCTCATTAGGTAGAGACTTTCAGAACTGTTAGTTGAATAGTTCAGCACTCTGCTAATCTATTTATAGCATCCTCCCCAACACAAAACTGTTTGTGTTGGACTGCTTTTACCCGCATTGACAGAGAACTCAGAATTTAAGCCCCATGCACACTATCCGATTTTCTGCTGATTTTTTTCCTTCAGATTTACCAAAACCATATAATATGAGGTCAAACCTTAGGAGTTTCAATTTGTATACAATCAGCCAGGCCCTTGCACTACATGGTTTTGGTAAATCTAAAGACAAAAATCAGCAGAAAATCTGATAGTGTGTATGGGGCTTTAGGCTGATAACAGAAGAATGGATCAGGAGACAGCCTATGCCCAGCTCAAATTTCATGAATCAGGTTTACATCCACTTTAATCCGATCTTCATGTAAAAGGAGAAATATGTTGGTTTGTCTTTTGTTATACCTTAAAACACATTGCTGACCACACTACCAACCATGTTTGTAGCTTAAATATTGATATTTGCACTGAAAATTGTTAATTTTGGCTAACTTTTTGAGTGCCAGTTAAAAATTGGCTCTGTCAGTAATGTTTTTGTGTCTGGTCAGTAAATTTCACTTCGGGAGGTTGGCAAGCTTAGTCTGTAAAATTTAAGCTATTCCCATCTACTGGTTTTCTGTAAGTTTTAGTCCTAATTTGTCCTTTTTTTTGAAAATGTGGAGATCCCAAAAAGGTACAATTTCCTCATAACTATATGTAGGAGTAATAACTAAATGTAAATCATCCATATTTAATACTTGACGACAAAAAAAAAAAAAAAAGCATCCAAATCTTTTTGGGAACTCTTCCAATTAAAAATATGTCGTCTATGTACCTTAACAAAAGAACATGGTTCGCACCCAGCTCATTAAACTCCCCTATGAATATTCATTCCCAATATGCCAGAAATAATGAGTTGTCGATCATAAAATAGTTATGTTGTTACAACTGGATATTATTCATGAAGTCCCATCTGGCTTCTCCCTATTTGACCTCCCGTAATGCTTTTCAGGTGTGTGCAGCCGGTGTTTATGTATGGAGAGCGCACTCACTCAAAAGGCAGCTGCAGGTCTCCACTAACTGGCTCCTGATTATGTGACCACTGGGACAACCAATCACAGTGGGCATATGTAAAAGAATTCAAAGCTGGTGTCCACACTCCAGGTTGGAGTGGTTGGCAAGCGTACTCTGTAAAATTGAAGCTATTCCTATCTGCTGTTTTTTTGTAAGGTTTAGTCCTAATTTGTCCTTTTTTGAAAACGTGGAGATCCCAAAAAGGTGCAATTTCTTCATAACTATACGTGGGAGTAAAAACTAAATGGAAATCATCCATATTTAATAATTGATGACAAAAAAAGCATCCAAATCTTTTGGGAACTCTTCCAAATAAAAATATGTCATCTATGTACCTTAACAAAAGAACATGGTCCGCACCCAGCTCATAAAGCTCCCCTATGAATATTCATTTCCAATATGCCATAAACAAGCTGGCAAAGCTGGGTGCAGCCCTCCTTCCACGAGCTGTGCCAACCCTCTGCAGAAAGAATGAGTCATCGATAACATAATATAGTTATGTTGTTACAACTGGATATTATTCATAAAGTCCCATCTGGCTTCTCCCTATTTGACATCCCGCAATGCCTTTCAGGTGTGTGCAGCCAGTGTTTATGTATGGAGAGCGCACTCACTCAAAAGACAGCTCTAGGTCTCCACTAACTGGCTCCCGATTATGTGACCACTGTGACAACCAAATCACAGTGGGCATATGTAAAAGAATTCAAACCTGGTGCCCGCACCCCAATGATTTCTTTGTTGGTTAAAAAACATACAGCAAAAGATGAAATCAACAGCAGACATGCTTCACACCGTAACTACTGGTGCTTACTCATAAGCTATGAGTAAGCACCAGTAGTTACGGCGTGAAACATGTCAGCTGTTGATTTCATATTTTTCTGTATGGTTTTTAACCAATAAAGAAATCGTTGTTGGAGTGCGGCCTTCCGGATTGAGTTATTTTTTATATGCTACTTTGCAAACTGAGCCAGCACCATTGTTTGAGGAGAAGATTTTTTGTGACCCAAACACCTGGAACGGGTTCTTTTCCCACAGTAGGCATATGATTGTTGATCCTTTCACCCCGGGTGTGCAGACCCTATTTAAAGAGATGCCGTAGCTAGGAGGGAATTTCCTTCTCTCTCCACTGCTGTCGGTGGTCCCTCTGCATCATCTTGTACAATGCAGGGCTACTAACTCTTCCCTATATGAGGGGGAGGCAGATATGTGACCATGGCTGGGAACGCCTTAGAGAGGAGGCTTCAGGGAAGTGGTGGTGGGGGGGGGGGGGGGGCAGTACAATGCCTGATGTTGGGGTTGACCTTTACCTTCCCTATTGCTCCATGAAATTTCACCAAAATGGTGAATTTTAAAATAAATCATCTGCTTTTCAAATGAAATTTTGGGAAAACTAGAACTTCCCATTTCAGTCATGGTGTCCCATGGAGACTTTCGTTGTGCAGTGTGCAGTGCACAAAAAAAAAACAAAAACAAAAAAAAAAAGCGATTTAAGAGAGCAATCCCTTTGTTGAAGACCTTCTGGTAGGAAACAAAGATACAA
This sequence comes from Lithobates pipiens, assembly GCF_037356315.1. Classification (NCBI taxonomy): domain Eukaryota; kingdom Metazoa; phylum Chordata; class Amphibia; order Anura; family Ranidae; genus Lithobates; species Lithobates pipiens. The sequence goes on from NW_027507789.1 coordinate 15,332,460, forward strand.
ACTAATGTGGGGAAGTTACATCGCCAATGTCTCAGAGTGATATAGCGTTTATTTTTTTTAAATGTATCAAATTGATAAATTCACATTAATCAACCCCCTGCAAACCCCCTCATTTTTTATCAATTTTTTTTTTTTTTTTTTTTAACAGTAATGAAGAGTTCAAGAACCACGACAATAAAGACAACATCATTGATGAGAGTGAAAAAACTGAAAAACTTTTTACAAAGCCTTCAAAACCCATTGCCATCACTGTGCTTTCTAAAAAAGCTGCTAATGTTACAAAGTCTAAACCACAGACGACAACGCGACTGTATCCCCCAACCAAGTGGTCCACTAAGCCCAGGAAACCATTAACAACCAACAGACCATCACTTGTGACCAGCAGGCCATCGCCACAAACTACTACCCGGAAAATAATCTCCAGCACTTATAATTTTGGAGACACGTACGCTACGGATGACGTGCATGTCAAATCTGTAAGTCGGGAAGGTATTTTTTGTTGGGGGGGGGGGGGAGAGGGCCACAATTTGTAACAATCGGACAATGTTTGGAAGATAAGTGTGCGAGTTATAAATGATCTCACAAAAGTGAGTACACCCCTCACATTTTTGTAAATATTTTATTATATCTTTTCATGTGACGACACTGAAGAAGTTACACTTTGTCTACAATGTAAAGTAGTGAGTGTACAGCTTGTATAACAGTGTAAATTTACTGTCCTCTCAAAATAACTCAACACACAGCCATTAATCTCTAAACCACTGACAACAAACGTGAGTACACCCCTAAGATAAAATGTCCAAATTGGGCGCAAAGTGTCAATATTTTGTGTGACCACCAAGCACTGCCTTAAACCGCTTAGGCATGGAGTTCACCAGAGCTTCACAGGTTGCCACTGGAGTCCTCTTCTACTCCTCCATAATAACATCAAGGAGCAAGTGGATGTTCGAGACCTTGCGCTCCTCCATCTTCCGTTTGAGGATGCCCCACAGATGCTCAATAGGGTTTAGGTCTGGAGACATGCTTGGCCAGTCCATCACCTTTAGCCTCGGCTTCTTTAGCAAGGCAGTGGTTATCTTGGAGGTGTGTTTGGGGTCGTTATCATATTGGAATACTGCCCTGCGGCCCAGACTCCGAAGGGAGGGGGATCATGCTCTGCTTCAGTATGTCACAGTACATGTTGGCATTCATGGTTCCCTCAATGAATTGTAGCTCTCCAGTTGACATCACATTGACTACTGCCAACTACTTTTCTTTCATGGACCCCATCTTGTACCTAGTATATTACCCTGGAAGCATCTTGAAGAGGACAATGTTCATTCTATTCTTTGCAGCTCCAGACCAATGCATAAGCATCGTCCTCAGGAACCATTAGGGTTTGTTGCTCAGAGATACCAGTTCATGGAATCTCGAGGCTCCCAGAGCACTTACTAGCCACGAAACAGGTGAGGGATGGCTCTGATCTGGAAAGCCCAAGAAGAGCAAACAGTTTCTGATTTATTTTTGTTCTGTGTACAATGACTACCCCCTGAAGCATGAGCGAGTGACTGCACTGATCTGTGGAGAGTCCCCTGTAAGAGATATCATAGGTAGCAAGGAGCTGCTGAGCACTCGCGGTCACCAGAGTTTATGTTCGTCGCTGTGGAGGGGGATGTCGATCGATGTTCTGCTCTAAATTACCGATTGTGGGAACAGAGAGGTAACCTGGATAAAAGATGTCCTTCACTACATAATCCTAAAATATGATTACAACTCCAGGATCAGGGCTCAGCTACAGAAAGGAATTCAAAGTATTTTTTTAATGGATGGTTACTATGCAACTATCACAACAACGAGAAATGAAACCTGATGATGTATTGCCTAACAGGACACGAAACAAAGTGGCTTGAAAGCAAATGATTATCTTTATTTACCGATACTTAACAGTTAATCTCATCTAAATGCAATCAATTACAGGCAGCATTACATTGGTTCATAATGCAATGCTACATATGACCATCTAGGCCAGCCTTTCTCAACCTTTTCAACACAGAGGAACCCTTGAAATGGTTCTCCGGGCTCAAGGAACCCCTGCTAAAAATTAGAAATTCACAACTCATGATACATTAGTGTGATGGTCAGTGAGAGGAATGGTCCTCACACTTGTGGTCATTGGGAAGAATTACCTCCTTATACAGATCTCTAAAAAGATCAATGGTGTCGGTGGGAACTTATCTGAGAGGCAGAAATTGCCCAATGCTAACGGAACCCCTAGTAACCTCTGGTTTCTGTGTATTAACAGTGGGTGACTATGTTGAGGAAACGGGACGCTGGCCAGGCCCAAGCATGTCCCATCAATCAGTAACTTGTCCTTTGATATAAGATATGTTATCATAACAGGTTATGATTTGTTATAGAGGACCGTGACTTTTTATTATGGATATCCACAGCTTGTTATAACTTGTTTTATATCACAATAATTAATTAAACTTCCCTTACGTCTTGTGCTACCAGTCCTCCCCTTGTATGAAGTTCTGCGCTGTTAGCTATGCAAGGGGTTTTCCCCCCACACCACTGTTCTCCATTATTAGTGAAGTGGGGCGTTTTCCATAGAGCTATGGGAGAACCTAGATCTTGCAAGAACAACTTACAATTTAGATTTAATTAACCCCTAACTTACTGCATACATTATGGGTTTACTTCCTCTTTGATTCCCTGCAAAGGTAAAGCATAATGGACTACTGTGCATCGCATAGTAGTCCATTATGTGTCACTTACCTGACACAGGAGCCAGCGATGTCACCGATGTCCCCTTGTGTACAGAGCCTCCATCTTCTTGGTGGGTCTCGCTGCTCCGGCGCCGTCATTCGACGGAGCCGCAATGATGTCATGGCATGCGCACGGGAGCCGCCACTTGCTGCATATCGCCGCTGACAGCGGCGCGCTCAGTGCGCCTGCGTGCCGCTGTCTACGGCGCATGCGCCATAGACAGCGGTGCCTGTCTTTTGGCAAATATCTCCTAAACCGTGTAGGTTTAGGAGATATTTCTTGGACCTACAGGTAAGCCTTAATCTAGGCTTACCTGTAGGTCAAAGTGGTTTGTAAGGGTTTACAACCACTTTAATAGTCAACTTTAATCATTTATACTACAGATGAAAAAGTACATACCCCTGGGCTATGAACATCCCCACATTGATAATGGCCACCCAAAAATTCCCTTAATGCTTTTGTAGCATCCTGATGTCTAGGCAGGGTTGCTAACAAATTTACCTGCCAAGTGATAGTTGCCTTGGTCAATTGATAGGGGATCAATTGATTTCACCCTAATTCTAAAATACCTGCACTTCTCTCTTCTGTCACTAGATGGCCGGGTATCTGGTGGTATTAGATAAGACAAGGGCATTGTAAGGACAGATTAGGAATAGATGGGGTGTCTCATTCAATGGGCAGGTATTTTCTTAGGTCCCTTTGCCTGCTGTGGAGAGCCTATTTATTTGGGTGGAGCTCAGTTAATTGGGATTTTTCTGTGCCACCTAGATGACTGTCTGGGTGGGCAGGTGTTGTGCTGCCCCGGGCTGCTAGGCCAGAGCCTGAGGCCTATCCTGGGGACATCTGGCTGCTAGGCTGTCCGAGGGCCTATCCAGAAGCAAGAGATCAGCGTCAGGTTTGGATTGCGGCTTGCAATCCAACCAGAAGTAACGGTCCTGCCGTCCGGAGAACCTGTCGTGGTCGGAGGTAGAAGGGAAGCCGACACCAGTAAGGGACCACTGCGAGTAGCTGAAGCAAGTACCAGAGCAGTACTCTAACCAACTGGGGACAGTGAAGAATTGGGAAACATCAGCAGGTGTCAAATCAGGGACCCAGCCAGTAGGGGTGACGCTTGCAGAGCATTATTGTGCGTCAGGCCCAAGACTGAACAGGCCAGTGGGGTGGTGCTTGAGGAGCATCTGTGAGTGCCAAGCTAGGGACCCAACAGGGACGAGGGGGTGACGCTTGAGGAAGATACTCAGTGAGAAGATTGGAAGAGCTCAGGAGATCCAGTGGCAGTGGATCAGCGGGTCTAGGTGATAAATTGGGAGCTCAGTAGAGTGAAGATCTAAACAAGGAGATTGTGGAGGAAGTGAAAGAGTTCATTACAACCTTTGTTAGAAACTGTTCAAGATTGTTGTGATAGGGGACACCATGTCATGTCTACACATGCAGAAGTGGTGTCTGGCTGCGTGCATTTCCCTGCATGCTTGTCTACCTATAGAAGTCCCGGAGTCTGCTAATTAACATTGCACCCACTAAAGGGTGTCGTGGTCCTAATCCTCTCTCCCACAGTTCTTTTCAAGAGATAATAAATCTCTTTGCATTGAAGTAGTGTCTAGCGCTGATTAATCTACGTTACATTGCACCCACCATGCCTTGTAACACACTCTACACAGAAGGAGGTCAGCTGTCCCCAACTCTGGAGGTCACCATTAGGCCTGGACTTGGCTACATTTTAAAAGGATACGTTTGCTTTTAAAGTGTATTTAAATCCAAAAACAAAATGTAATACATTGCAGCAGATGATATACAGTGCCTTGAAAAAGTATTCATACCCCTTGACATTTTCCACATTTTGTCATGTTATATCCAAAAATGTAAATGTATTTTGCTAGCATTTTATGTGATAGACCAACACAAAGTGGCACATAATTGTGAAGTGGAAAAAAAAAAAAAGGTTTTAAAATTTGTTTACAAATAAATATGTGAAAAGTGTGGCGTGCATCTATTTTCAGCCCCCTTTACTCTGATACCCCTATCTAAAATCTAGGGGAACCAATTTCCTTCAGACTTACCTAATTAGTAAATGGAGTCCACCTGTGTGGAATTGAATCTCAGTATAAATATAGCTGTTCTGTGAAGCCTTCAGAGGTTTGTTAGAGAACCTTAGTGAACAAACAGCATCATGAAGGTCAAGGAACACACCAGACAGGTCAGGGATAAAGTTGTGGAGAAGAGTAAAGCAGGGTTAGGTTATAAACAAATATCCCAAGCTTTGAACATCTTATGGAGCTCTGTTCAATCCATCATCCAAAAATGGAAAGAGCATGGCACAACTGCAAACCTACCAAGACATGGCCGTCCACCTAAACTGACCGGCCGGGCAAGGAGAGCATTCATCAGAGAAGAGCCAAGAGGTCCATGGTAACTCTGGAGGAGCTTCAGAGATCCACAGCTCAGGTGGGAGAATCTGTCCACAGGACAACTGTTAGTCGTCTCTCCACAAATCTGCCCTTTATGGAAGAGTGACAAGAAAGACATTATTGGAAGAAAGCGACAAGAATCCTATTTGTGAGAAGCCATGTGGGGGACACAGAAAACATGTGGACCCTTTTCCTCAGTACCTGGAACGTTTCCCGTCTCCTCAATGGTACTGGAAAAGCGTGGACTCGTCAATGTCCTTCCCAACTCAGTAACCAGGCACTTCTCAGGATGCCATTTGCTGGCCCTCCTCCGAAGAGTCCTCCCCCGGTCACTTCCACGAGCTGTGGTGCCTTTCCAAGCCGAGAGCACACCCGGACACCTTGAATCCTCCCTCAGTTACTGCGCCTCGGACCAGTAGGGTCCGAGACCCGGGAACAGATGGATCCCTACCCCAGACCAGACAGGTCTATCAGGGGCTTCCAAAAGGAACATGTTGCGGGGTGTCGAACACCCCGTGACCGGGACCCCTCACGGGGCTACACAGGTCTCACGAACTCCTCTCCCCTAAACATGTGACCCACACATCTTAAGTACCCCTCTTTCCCAGACTCCTCAGCAGGTCCGGCATTCCCACTGATTGGTTCCGAGAAGGTTGATACTCAAACCGCCCAGCCAGACCTGGTTCTGGCCTGTCATGTGCACCTCACCGTTCACATGACCAGGCAGAACTTCCAACACAGCCCGGCCAGACTGATGTCAAGGCCAACCTACGTAATTAACCCTCAGAACCATTACTGTTCTGAGGATAAAACTAAATTTACATGCGTATGACATTTTGTCCAATATGTCATCCGCTACAGTGGCAAGACTTGAAAATTACTGTTCACAGACGCTCTCCATCCAATCTGACAGAGCTTGAGATACTTTGAAAAGAACGGGCAAAAATGTCCCTCTATTTAATAATTTGATAATTAAGTGACTTCTGAAGGCAATCGATTCCACTAGACTTTAGTTAGGAGGTATCAGAGTAAAGTGGGCTGAATACAAATGCACGTCACACTTTTCACATATTTATTTGTAAAAAAAATTTGAAAACCATTTATCATTTTCCTTCCACTTCACAATCATGTGCCACTTTGTGTTGGTCTACCACATAAAATACGTTTACGTTTTTTGATTGTAACATGACAAAAATGTGGAAAATTTCAGGGGGTATGAATACTTTTTCAAGGCACTGTATATATAGATCGCACACACACACACATATATGGGAAGTACTAGTGCGCACAACCTAATACCTATAAAAAGAACCAGGAAGCTGCCAACATATAAAAGTGATCTCAGTACAATTTGTAAATGATATGTAGCACTTCCTCACTTAACTACAATCCTTAAATAAGTGAAATTTTCACTTATTGAAATTGTTTCACTTAAGGATTGTAGTTAGACGAGGTAGCGCCACACACACACACACACACATATATGCAAGCATCTATAGTTAGGCGAGGTAGCGACACACACACACACATATATGCACGCATCTATAGTTAGGCGAGGTAGCGACACACACACACACACACACACATATATGCACGCATCTATAGTTAGGCGAGGTAGCGACACACACACACACACACACACACACACACACACACACACACACACACACACACACATATATGCACGCATCTGCCTCATCTGGCGGTTGTGCCCTTCATCTAACTGAATCTTTGAAGAAAGCTTTGCAAATATAGACAGAGGACGGGGCCTCAATGGACTCGTAAACATTCACTTGCCTTGAATGACACAAAGAAAGTCACTGAGGTGTCACCCTCCTTTCAATAATCAAAGCTGGATTGTTGGTGTGTATATATATATATATATATATATATACACAGTCACAGATGACTTATAGGCGGCCTTTGTTGTTATAGGTTTTGTCCTTATGCGTATTAAAAGCACAGATTTACACAGATTTTCCACAAGAAAAAGAATTTCAATATTTACCTAAAAGGAAAAAAAAAAATTTTTTTTTACGGCGAGCACGCTCTGAGCGGTTAGTAAGCCATTTTTATTATAGCATTGTATAGCATGTGTATTGCATCACATTGTATAGACTACCAACGCATTGTAACAGGTTTTCATATTTTATAAAGGCTCTCTCTAGTGGGCAGCCCAATCCCAGACGGTATAAACCACATTCATGCTAAACATCTGCCGCCCGGTCATTTTTCGGGTACAACACACGCAGGGCCGTCTTTAATACCGATTGGACTTTGGGCAAAAATGTTCTTGCCCCCCCCCCCCCCCATGCAATTTCACTCTCCACCTGCTCTGAGACATACAATAAATAGAAGCTATACTTAAAATCAGTTTACTGTATCAGATCAGGCAGCAATTGTGATTGGTTGCCAGCGGTTACCACATATCATTACTGCTTACTGAGTGGTTGCTAGAAGTTACAGCACACATTACAGCTCACTGATTAGTTGCTAGAGGTTACAGCAAACTATTTATGCTTGTTAGTTAGTTGCTATAAATTCATGCAGGGAAGCATGATATACATATGAATGTCGCCTTTATTTACATATCAATGCCACTGGCTGCTATTTACATATGAATGCCAGTCATTTCCATGTAAACACAGAGTCTGCAGGTGAGTCATCTGTACACAACAATAGGGCAGAGCTGGGCAGCATTAGTAGCAGCACTTCACACTGAGATACTGGGACACAGCAGAGGACTAAAACTTCAAGGGACAAAGGGAATTTAAACTGGGATAGTTGGCAAGTATGAGGCAGCTGCTTTGGGCCCCACAACAATGACAGGACCCAGGGCAGCTGCCCCTTTTGCCCTGCCTTAAAGACGGCCCTGAACACATGCAGCGAGATTCAGCCCAGGGGGCGCATCTCCGCATCCCTAGGGAGCACCATTGCAGACCTCGCAATGAAAACTTTGCCGCAGTCCTGCCAGAATACCGGAACATCAACTGCCCCAAGATGTGCATACATTCCAGCATTTTAGGTAAAGGGTAAAACACTTGCTATTATGCACTCTACCATCCATCTTTACACTGAGCAATAAAAGAAAAATACTTTGGCCATAAGGTAATATAACATACTCAGTTGTTGCAGAAAGCAGATTGTAATTTGGTGCTGTTAAAATCAAACTGTAGATATAATTGTTGCAGCAACAAAATCATTTTCTTAAGCTTCTAAAAAAGTGGTTTGCTTTCTTTCAACCATGGCAATAGTATTCAGGTACTGGATGCCAAAACATTTCCTTTCTCTGTAGACTGGCGTTCAATCAGAAGCCTGCAGAGAAACAGAGGTCCGTTTTTTGGACATCTTTGGCAGTGACCTTTAACCGTGATAGACCTTTCAACTATACCATATATACCCTTTAAACGGGTACTATTTCAAGAATTTGAGGAGTAAAAAGCCCAACCCACTTTCAAATAGCCCCCCCACAGAGTCTCCGGGGGACTTGGGGTACATAGACCTGGGACTTCAACCTCCTCGAAGGCAGCGCCTCCATATAGTACATTCCAGTGGATTTAGTTCTTTGGCGAAAAACTGTACCAACCTCTAACGTATTCCCGTTTCCCCATTTCCTACACCCCTGCAGCAATGTCCCAACCGCACAAGAGAAAAGTTCAAGAATGCAGAGAACTTAAAGGACAAGTTTTTGGAGACGGTGCCGGTGCTGCAATGGAAGAAACATGCTCAGGAGTCAGAATACGAAAGACTTCGAAAATTTTCTGGAGCCCAAGGTTGGATGGGCGTCACGTGGGACAGTAAGTATTGGACACTCCTGCATTGTCCCTAGACTGTGCAATTTGTTCATTGTTTTCATATAATTCAGGCATGTACCCAGATTTTACATCCAGGAGACCCCAATGAGAGGGCCAGCAGATTAGCCACTACTTGCTTTACAATGGCCACAGAATCCATGTTTCCAGGCCTGTGCAGAAAGAGAGATTTTGGCAGGCATAGAATTGCCCCAGGGCCTCCTTTTCAAGCTAGAGCCGATCTAGTGGAGAACCTGTGCAGGATGCTCAAACCACCTCAGGCAGGTCCAGAGTTAGTAGACACCTCGCCATCCCATCTACCTATATGGCCAAGAGTATGTAGACAGTGACACCCCTCCAAATGATGGGTACCAAGTGTTTCCAATGAAGGGTCCTGGTAATACTCCACCATACAAAGACATTGTAGACAATTGTGATCTTTTAACCTTGTGGTAACAGTTTGGGGAAGACCCTTCTCTGTTCCAGCATGAATGTGCCCCCCTGTGTACCAAACCAGCTCCATAAAGACATGACTGTGCCCCCTCCCCTGTGTACAAAGCCAGCTCCATAAAGACAGGACTGTGCCCCCTCCCCTGTGTACAAAGCCAGCGCCATAAAGACATGACTGTGCCCCCTCCCCTGTGTACAAAGCCAGCTCCATAAAGACATGACTGTGCCCCCTCCCTTGTGTACAAAGCCAGCGCCATAAAGACATGACTGTGCCCCCTCCCCTGTGTACAAAGCCAGTGCCATAAAGACATGACTGTGCCCCCCTGTGCACAAAGCCAGCTCCATACAGACATGACTGTGCCCCCCGTGTACCAAGCCAGCTCCATAAAGACATGACTGTGCCCCCGTGTACAAAACCAGCTCCATACAGACATGACTGTGCCCCCTCCCCTGTGTACAAAGCCAGCACCATAAAGACTTGACTGTGTCCCCTCCCCTGTGTACAAAGCCAACGCCATAAAGACTTGACTGTGCCCCCTCCCCTGTGTACAAAGCCAGCGCCATAAAGACTTGACTGTGCCCCCTCCCCTGTGTACAAAGCCAGCTCCATAAAGACATGACTGTGCCCCCTCCCCGTGTACAAAGCCAGCGCCATAAAGACATGACTGTGACCCCTCCCCTGTGTACAAAGCCAGCTCCATAAAGACATGACTGTGCCCCCTCCCCCCCCCCCCCCCATCCCCTCTGTACAAAGCCAGCTCCATAAAGACATGACTGTGACCCCCCCCCCCCCCCCATCCATCTGTACAAAGCCAGCTCCATAAAGAAATGACTGTGACCCCCCCCCCCCCCCATCCCCTCTGTACAAAGCCAGCTCCATAAAGGTATGGTGTGACCAGTTTTTGCCTACTGGTCACCTTTGGGATTGATTGGAATGTTGACTACAAGTCAGGTCTTTTCCTGATGCCCAAAGTGAGGCCTAACATGCGAGCCAGGTCTTCTCATCCAACATGGAAGCATAGAAAATTGACAGCAGAAAAAAAAAAAGACTTGAGTAGTCCATTGAGTCTGTCCATTTTTTTTTCCCATTAACCTCGTTGTCTGGCTATAGATTTATGTTTATCCCAAGCACGTTTGAAGCCGTTTACTGTTGACTGTCTCACTACCTCGGTTGGTAGTTTGTTCCAATAATCAACCACCCTTTCAGTAAAATAATACTTTCTAAGATTAGTTTTTAACTTTCCTCCAGTTTGAGGTCATGGCCCCCGTGTTCTTGATTTTGGTTTCATATTGAAAAGACCGCCTCCCTGAACCTTATTCGCCCCCTTGATGCATTGAAAGGTTTTAATAATTTCTCCCCTTTTCCTTCTTTCCTCCAGACTTTACATAATAAGTTCCCGAAATCGCTCTCGATATGCATTATCCCCAAACCTTTCACCATTTTTGTTACCCGCCTCTGGACTCGTTCTATCTGATAAATATCTTTTTGTAAGCGAGGTCTCCAGAACTGGACACAGCATTCTAAATGAGGTCTCACGAAAGATCTATATAGGGGAATCAGAACCTCCTTCCTCGTATAGGTACATCCGACACTGACCTCACAAATGCTCTTTTGGCTTAATGGAATTTTGTAGGAAGCCATCCAAGAAGGGTGGAGTGGAGGAACTCAAGTGTCCTGACCACATACATATATCACAAGCCTTTTGGCCATATGGTGTATTTTTGTGGGCCAGAGCTTGAAATAAATTATTAAAAAGGAAGGCCATTTGGAAGTGGACCAGTTGTCCATTGTTTCATAGACTTAGCACTTCTCTAGAGTTCAGCCAACAAATACAACCTTTGGAGAAAAAAAAAAATACATTTTAAAATATGTTTGTGTTGGAGGTTGTCTTGGAAGTGTTGACCTCATCCTGGACACATCCTGGTGATCTCATGGTTTCTACAGTATATCAACAGTAAGAAGAATTGTTTACTTATCTAACAGTAAGAAGCATGCTTTTTTTCTTACCTGGACATCTCATGATTTGCTGTATCTCTGCAGTTCTCAACGAAACGCTCAACTTGATGAACTCCACGGGCAACGGCTATATGTTCGACACCTGGAACAGGACTTCCCCTTGCATTCGTTGTGCCGTGGTGGGCAACGCTGGAATCCTGAATGGATCTAGAATGGGCAAAGAGATTGACAGCCATGACTACGTCTTCAGGTATGTCTGTGGAAGCCCCCCCCCCCCCCCAGTCTATCTTTTATAGCCAACATACATTTCTTGTGAATTTTACATTTTCAAACTCCTTCTAAAAGGCTCCACCGAGAAGGTCAGGCCTCTCTCCCGGTGTCTGCGTCATCAGTACATAAGGTGCGAAACATGTTTGTTCTAGGATGGAAACGTTGGGGGGGAGATTTACCAGAACTGGAGCAGCTGTTCATAGTAACCAATCAGCTTCCAGGTTTTATGGTCAAAGCTTGATTGAAGAAGCCGATTGGCTACCATGCACAGCTGCACCAGATTTTTACTTCTCCAGTAAATCACCACCATTGCGTCAAGTTCTAACCCCCCTTCTGATAAAAGAGTGTTTTTGTTTTATGCCGCCGTATTTTCAATCATTTCCCATCCCGACACCAACAGTAAAAAACAAAAAACTCTAGCTCCACCCCTTTCTCCAATATTTTTGGCTAGAATTTTAAAGCCAAACTTCATTTCAAATTTTTTTTTCCTAATGTTTTTATTGTCTTCTCTGCTCACATTGGGGAGATTGACATCATTGGTCTTGGTGGACATTGGTCGCAGGGACGGGAAATGATAGGAAATCGAAAATGTTGCAATTGTTGGCAGTGCCGGGACAAGCGACACCCAAGGCGAAGATGGCAAAATTGGCTTGTATTTTCTTTTTTATTGGGGTTACAACTTAAAAACAATAATAAATGTCTGAGATGGACCCTCCCAGTGCAATGAATGGGGCTTGATGTCCATAAAACAGCTGCCCTCTGCTGTTCAGGAGCTTCTGCAAAAGTGTAGGGACAGCTGGCACATGGACAGCGGATTTGGGATTGTGAACCATCAGCGGGTCTTATCTGTGTTTTGACAGATTGGAATTGCGGGAGACAGCCGGAGTGCAGAGACAAGAGAGACGTCCGCCCTCACTGCACCCTCTCCACCCTAATTTTATTGCCTCTGGGTCAGCCGGGAATAGGTGACATAGGTAAACCTGTGCCAGACTGAGCTCTAGGAAGAGATTCCCCATCACTCTTGTATCCCCAGATAGAATTAAAAGGGAAATCTCCCAAAAAGGACGCAGACAGCAAAAAATAAAAAGAAGGAAAAAAATTCTGATGGATCTAAAGTGGTTGTAAACCCTCCATATCCCCAGTGAAGTGACTGGCCTCGGGTGGTACACTGAGATGAAACAAATCCTCCTACATAAGTTGTACCCGTTTATCTGCAGCATTCTCTTCATCTCTACTTCTCAAGTGCTGAATTTATAAAGTTGGTCTGCGAGTTCAGAAGAAAGGGGCCGGAAAAAGCTGAAATTACACTCTGCAGGAGGTCAGTGAGGAGAGCTCTTAGGGGGTGATCGGAGAGAAGGGACCCCCCCCATTCCCCCTTTAACACAGCATCATAGGTGTGCACCTCAAAGCTTAAAATACACATGACTTTCTCTGCAGCCTCAGCTGTACTGGAAAGTGAATGAATGGGAAGTTCGCATTGCTGAGCGGCTTCCTGTTCATTCCCAAACCGAGGCATAGAAGACATAGTTTACTACCAGAGGCGGACTGACCATCCGGGCACTCAGGCACTGCCTGAGGGCCCCATGCCACTAAGGGGCCCCCCCATCAGGGTTGCCAGCCTCAATAAAACGAGGGACAGCATGATAAAATCTGTGTTTTTTTTTTTAAATCCCAAGATTATAGCTGCCCGGCCTCTCCAGTACATTTTCAGTGTGTGCATGTGTATTCTGTGTGTGTCTGTGTGTGTATACTGTAAGTGTGTGTGTACACTGTGTGGCACCATAATCTATTGCCTGGGGGCCCCATAATCTCCTATTGCCTGGGGGCCCCATAATCTTCTCCTATTGCCCGGGGGCCCCATAATCTTCCCCTATTGCTCAGGGGCCCTACGAGTTGTCAGTCTGCCCCTGTTTACTATGCTTCAGTTATGATTGAACACAGTGAGTGAGTGTGTTCATTTAGAAAAGGAAGGGACCAGTAAATTACTTATTGATTAGCCCCTTCCCTCACTCTCCATCCTTAAACATTCCCGCAGCAGCCAGGGAGGGGGGAGAGAAGCCAGCAGCACTGCGGTGGTTGGGGGGAGGGGGGCCCAGACACCCCCTGCCAATGCCTTTGCACAGCACACAGGAACCGAGGCTGTCAACCACAAGCTGTGTGCTGGAGCTCCCTTCCATGTCACCATTTTATCTCTTGGTGTCAGAAAAACTTGCCAGAAGTGACTCATGTAGATAGCAAAGGAAGGAGGCAGCAGACAGAAATGACACTTAGTGCTCTGGACTGAGACAAGTATAGAGGGATATGCTTTGTTCGGATTTCATGTCGGAGGTTTACATCCACTTTAACCCTTCTCTATTCCATCCAAGATTGAAAAGCTCAAACAACATTTTGTTGAGTGGAAAATAAAAATAAGACTTGTCACATTCTCCAAGCCCTCAGGCCTCCAATGGGAGAGATGGAAGCTCTGAGCAATTCCCTCGTGTTCAGAAGTGGAATGCAACTAAAGCCAAATCCCAACAGAATTAAAATATTCATTTTGTGTGGTTGATGACACATTGAGTCACATGCAGCTTTCAGTAAATCTCTCAGAGACGGCAGCAACAGCAGAGTCCCTCCAGAATCTGCAGACCTCTACAGCCAGGACAAAGCTCAGTGGTGTCTCCCTTCTTTCCTTGATGGCCAGAGAGGGATCACCAACGCAGTTGGCCAGACAGGGATCACTAGGACGCCGTTGGCCAGACAGGGATCACTAGGACGCCCTTGGCCAGACAGGGATCACTAGGATGCCCTTGGCCAGACAGGGATCACTAGGACGCCCTTGGCCAGACAGGGATCACTAGGACGCCCTTGGCCAGACAGGGATCACTAGGACGCCCTTGGCCAGACAGGGATCACTAGGACGCCGTTGGCCAGGAGAGGGATCACTAGGACGCCCTTGGCCAGACAGGGATCACTAGGACGCCGTTGGCCAGGAGAGGGATCACTAGGACGCCCTTGGCCAGACAGGGATCACTAGGACGCCCTTGGCCAGGAGAGGGATCACCGACGCCGTTGGCCAGGAGAGGGATCACTGAGGCCGTTGGCCAGGAGAGGGATCACTGACGCCGTTGGCCAGGAGAGGGATCACTTTGACGCAGTTGGTCAGCATAAATATGGATTGCACTATAGGCTGACCAAGAATCCCTGTTTTTCTACAAAACTTTTTATAAATGATGTATAATAATAATAACAATAACAATAACAATAACAATAATAATAAATGATGTATATCAGTGTGCAGACTCTTGGACGTATTTATGTTCCTTCTCACCAATGACGTGTCCTGGCATGCCGGGCGCTTTCTAACGGTTGTGTCTGTTACCTGCAGGGTGAACGGGGCCATTATCACTGGTTTTGAAATGGATGTTGGCAATCGCACTTCCTTCTATTTCTTTGGCACAAACACCATGATGAACTCATTAATGGCCTATGGGCATCGAGGGTTCAAGAGCATACCGCGCACAGTGGTAAGACGAGCGGCATTTTCAATATAGATATTTGCCCCTCCCCCACCGCATTTCAAGTATCCCACATTTGTGCCAAGTATGAAGCCACGCCCCCTCCTTGTATGAGAGGAAGCTCCGGTGTTTTTAGGGATTGGTTCTATGGAGCAGAAGCTCTAATTTTTCATCATGTTCTGGAGAGAAACCTATTATTTTATCCTTTTACGTGTTTTTTTGTGTGTATTTTGGGTGGTTTTGTTTTTTCATTTAGGGGTGTACTTATTTTATTTTTTTATAATTTCCCTGTGAAACTGCATGTAATTTGACCTGTGTGAATGGCCACAAAATGAAATGTTACTAAGCTAGCGTCTCTCCAAGTTCTAAGGAGGTTCTTCATTCACAAGAATAATATGAAGAAAATACTGCATTATGACCACTAGATGGAGCTGATGATCGTATGAAATAAGCATTTACTTCCTCTGATCATCGGCTCCATCTAGTTGCCATAATGCAGTATTTTCCCAATTCACTGTATTTGTATATGAATGAAATATTCTGACCTGGAGAGGAAATAACTCAGTAACATTTAAATTCTGCCACCATTCCCATGGAACAAATGGCATGCAGGATGAATAGCTCTGTGAATTTTCTATAAATACATTGCCTACAGTGTCATTTGGCTGGCCGCCCACAGAGCAAAACTATATTTTCCAGTCCCCTCAATTTAAGCAGTTGGTGGGTTTAATGAATGAAGGTTTAAAAAGGATACAGTGCTTTGTCACGTTTTTGGCTGGTGTTTCATATGTGCAAAGAGAGATCACAGAAATTCTTAAAAGCATAACATTAAAAGTAATGACAGATATAGATATTAGAAAATATAACAAGAATACTGAACTAAAGATGCTGTTTCTACCACGGATCCCTCCATAAAGGCGTGGCCAGGCAATCAGACCAGATGCATGCTTGTTACATGATAAAGCTCTGGATAAGACAAAGACCTTGGCTGTGGGTTATAGATCTTGAATATAAGGAAAGATCTGCCAGTCCATGGTGTGCAGGCAGTGAGATGATGTGCTATAATCTTTAGCAACCAATCAGTGAGCAGTAATGATGTGCACTAACCTCTTGCAACCAATCATTGAGTAGTAAAGGATTATCAGTAACCTCTAGCAACCAATTAGTAAGCAGTAATAATGTGCAGTAACCTCTAGCAACTAGTTGGTGAGTGGTAAGAATGTCCAGTAACCTCTAGCAACCAATTAGTAAGCAGTAATCTCTAGCAACTAATTGGTGAGTGGTAAGGATGTCCAGTAACCTCTAGCAACCAGTCAGTGAGCAGTATTGATGTACAGTAATATCTATCAACCAATCAAAAGGCAGAAGGCATGTGCTGTAACGTCTAGCAAATAATCAGTGAGCCATAACGTCTGCTGTAACCTCTAGCAGCCAGTCAGCGAGCGGTAATGATTGGCCCCAAGAAAAAGTTTGCCCAGGGTCCAATCAATATTAAAGACAGACCTGGGGGTGGCGCCCATGCGCCCTGCATTACAGGTCACCACTGATATGAAATATGCAATATCCCTATCATTTCACTACAAGCAAGGTTTAATTATTCACTTTGCCCCCCCCCCCCCCAACATTCCAAAATGTTGCAATAAAATATAAAAGGTAAGGCAATACAATTCCTCCAGCAGGGGGAGACATCACCATCCTTCTGACGAGATCCCGGAGGATACAGAGTATCCCCAATCCTGGAAGATGATGGTCCAACACAGTACGGGATCCCCTTCTGGTGTTGTTTGGGCTGCCCAGTCTTCCCCCGGAATCTCCCCAGAAGGATGGTGGCGCCAACCGAGACAAAGTTGGAGTAAGGTACAGTGAGTATATTTAATATACTTTGTCCTATAGAACTTCCAGTCAGTTTTATTCTAACTATCAGACTCGGGAATATCAAGGACAGAGACAAGTGCAGGTCTGCTCCACCGTGAATGGCGGGGAGGATTTCAGATTCCCAGAATCTGACGGTAAAAAAAAAAAAAAAAATTTGGTAAAATAATTTTGGATGCTGCCGCTTCAAAAACTGAAATAAGTTGTAATTTGTCAGCAACTACAGGGAGGTGTGATTTGTATTCGTAAAGACGGTGGGGGGATGGGGTGGAAATTTAGGCGTGCATGTCCTTTAAATCCCGCCTTCACCTTCGCATGTCGTTTACCCTCAACAGGAAACCCGATTCGTCCTCTTACCGGATCACGACAGAGATTATTTATTAGTCCGAGCCGCCCTTACCAACAGCATCATCGACCGAGGCCGGGATAAGGGCAAAGAGTAAGTAGATGGACTTTCCATGCAATCTCCGTTTCTCAAAGGCTGCCCATACACTACGGGGGTCCGTTTGTAAAACCTTCATTGGGACGAATGTCAGAAGCATTCATGCAAAGGTGAACAACATTTCTTAATATATTTCTTCTAATAGATCAGTTCCTGTATCACCAGCTCCATCTAGTGGCCACAATGCAGTATGTTCTCTCATTGAGGAACTTCAGGAATCGATGCAGCATTTTGGCCACTAGATGGAGGTGATGATACGGGAACTGATCTATTAGAAGAAACACAGGGAAATTTTCTAATTTTATACTGATAAAGCTGAATTAAAATTTTACAATTTGAAATGTGGGGTTGCGGCTGATTTTCCCCCCCCTCCCATCTGATCTCTGATCGCTCTTCTCTTCCACAGTCCGGCGCGCTATTTTGGCACAAACCTGACGACGGAACATTTCAAGATCCTGCACCCGGACTTCATGCGTTACCTGAGGAACAGGTGAGTCCACGCCCATGCCAGAGTGTCTGAGGGCGAGGGGGCGCAAGCCATGGGTCAGCTGACCTGTACCAGTCCCGCCCCTCTCTGTAGGTGAATGGAGTGAGTCCATACAAGGTATATGTGTATGCGGATTATTATTTCCTGAGGTGGCCATTGAGGACTACAATGGGGATTTACCATCACTGGAGAGATTTCCTCGTACTTCCTGCCGTGTCTCCAAGACAGAAGTAAAAGGGAAATTTCCCCAACAGGACGCCGGAAGTGAAGAAAAAAAAAAAAAACCTCTTCCCTGCTCTGTTCAAAACCTAAAAAATGTTGGCTTTGGATACACTTTATATGCCCCTTAGTTATGCGGGCACATAGTCGCCATTCATGAAGGAGGAGGAAGCATTTCACAGTGATCAGACTATACATTGTAACTTTGTAGAAGGAGGAGGAGGCATTTCCTCAGTCGCCCCTCCCCCAGTGATCAGACTGTACATTGTCACTTTGTAGAAGGCCTCAAATGTAGAACTTTGACTAATCCTCCAGAGCAGGGGTCTGCTGGACGCTGCTCTATATTAATGTATCTTCCAGATGGGATGGGAACTTTGAGCA